>NC_090056.1:10596194-10896194 GCF_038355195.1 Osmerus mordax
GGCTTGTTAAGGGCTTTTAAAATACTTAAAGGATACTTTTTCACTATAAGTTCACTTATAGTTAACTATACTGTTCACCCTCAAAACATTTCCTCTCGTTGTGTTCCAGAGAACCTGTTTGGTTACTACCTGGATAAGGGGGATGTCTTGGAGAAACGTGGGGTACCGTCCGTAGCGGACCCTGATGCTCCCATGACCAACAGCAACCGCTATGTCCTGGCTGACATCACCAGCTTCTTCACCCTGCTGGTGGGGATCTACTTCCCCTCCGTCACAGGTCAGCCACAGTAGGCAGCCTTATACAATGACCACTGCTCTGAGCCCATTATGCCTGTTCCATATCTGTTCATTAGCAGAAATTCTGGGGAATACATGAGTCACAGTCCCACTACCAACAGCCACGCATAGAACAATATCTATTTTGTTGTTGGTCTGTGACATTACAGCAGGGTTAGTCTAAATTAAGCAAAATAAATCAAGCATAGACTTTGACAAGTTTTTTGTTGTTGTGGTACCTCATCTGATCACAAACTATCTGATGAATTTAGATGAAAAACTTTCCGATTTATACTGTGTGTATAGTAAAGATGGAAGGAAAAGGTGTCTCTGTCAGATGTTCGGGTTACACACATCCTGTTATCGTCCTGCCTGTCTATCTACCAGGTATCATGGCTGGCTCCAACCGCTCTGGAGACCTGCGTGATGCCCAGAAGTCCATCCCCATCGGCACCATCGCTGCCATCACAACCACGTCCATAGTGTGTATCTTTTATCATCAGGCTCATGAGGGGCCGTGGGGATGAACTTACTGTTCTCTGTAACCATCACTGTTCTTCTTAACTATTTCACTTTTTGTTTTTTGTTTTTTTACATTTGTAAAAGTAAAACATGTAGATTTGGTTGTAGTTTTGACCGAAGGGTGGAGGTCATTTCGTCCTTAATCGCTCCTTCCAGACATGTCTGCTGTGGTGCTGTTTGGAGCTTGTATTGAAGGAGCTGTCCTGAGGGACAAGTGAGTCATTTTTCTATTCCAAACTTCCAAAAGTATATCCCAAATTACATTTGTTATGATCTACTTGACCTATGCTCTTTTGTAAATCTCTCTCTTGGAAGTCGCTTTGGATAAAAGCGTCTGCTAAATGCATAAATGTAAATGTACTTCAAATTAAGAAGCTTTATGTTCAAATGTGCAGTAGGCATTACCAATTAGTACAGAAACATGTAAAGAGTCATTTGATCATCAATCCTCATGTTTTCCCTTAGGTTTGGTGAAGGGGTCAACGGTAACCTTGTGATAGGTACACTGGCATGGCCTTCCCCTTGGGTCATCGTGATTGGCTCTTTCTTCTCTACTTGTGGGGCGGGGCTTCAGAGTTTGACTGGAGCGCCACGTCTCCTCCAGGCTATCTCTCGCGATGGCATCATCCCTTTCCTGAGAGTGAGTACACACGTCCTGTACAACCATACCATACACACACACAGATTGTTCAGTACACACACACACACATACGCACACATACTAGACTATGGTTTACTCAACTTAGATAAGCTAATAGTTTCAGTAGAAAGCAGTGATTACCTATGCATGGCCAGACTACAGTCCGACCTCAAGTTGACGTGTTGTGAAGGGAGCTGTCTAGCGCCCACTGATTAAAAAAGGAGCAGCAGTCCAGGCAGAGCAACAGACCTGTCTGCACCGTTTGAGACAGCAATGATTAATGACCCTGCATGGGGGACCAATGTGACCTGAATGAGGGCTACAGAGGGGCTGGAACACCTCAACTGTATTTCAGAGCTTTGAAAGTAGCTAAAAGGTGGAGGGTGTAAATGTTTGCGCATGAAATGCCCGTGGGTCATACTGTGTGTGTTAGCTTTGTGCCCATGTGTGGGTGTCTAGTGTCTGTGTTTTGTGTCTCCTAGGTGTTTGGCCATGGTAAGGCCAATGGGGAGCCCACCTGGGCCTTGCTTCTCACAGCCAGTATCTGTGAGATTGGCATCATCATTGCCTCCTTAGATGCTGTGGCTCCCATCCTGTCCATGTAAGGCTTCCCTTGGCTAATATTCTTATTAAAGTCCCTTAATGGTTGTTCTTCTAATTACTGCCCTAAATCTGTATGACTACTGATGCTCAAAGTGTTTCTCCTCTTTAGGTTCTTCTTGATGTGCTACATGTTTGTCAACTTGGCATGTGCCCTGCAGACTCTGTTGAGAACCCCGAACTGGAGACCTCGATTCAAGTTCTACCACTGGTCAGTTAGTATTTAAACATGCTGTCAGAAATTACCGTTTTGTAATAGCTGTGAAATAGACTGATAGCTAAAGAGGGCAAACAATGGGGCAGATGAGGCTACATGTTTGTCACAATGGGAATTTGGAGACTCTATGATTTTGTTTATCTTTACTGCCAGCAACATAATAGCAACAGACTAAATATGACATATACTGTATATCCTGTCCCCAATCTATGTTCACTATTGTCACTATCTCCCTCTGGTGTGAATGTAGCAGCAGTTAGCAACAGACTGAGATTGTGACTTCCTGTCCCCTGCAGGGCTCTCTCCTTCCTGGGCATGAGCTTGTGTCTGTCGCTCATGTTCATCTGTTCCTGGTACTATGCCATCGTTGCCATGGTGATCGCTAGCTGCATCTACAAATACATTGAGTTCTGTGGGTGAGTGAGCTAGCTCTCAGCCCTTTGAGAATAACCTTGGACTATCAGCAGAAAAAAAAAAATATTATTGCATCAAACTAGACAAGCTTGGCTGCAGCGAGATAGAGACACTGTCATTCTCAGTTTGTCTTGCCATGTATCTTCATTCTGTTGCCAGTGGGTTATCACGTTTTATTAACTTAGTGGCACTGATGAACTTGGCTCCTTTAAGGAAAACACAGACTGGCTTTTCTGTTCAGCACAAACACAAATGAGCACGTATTATTAGCTAAAGACAAAAGGTTTCGACAAATTCTTTAGAGGTTAAGCAACAGCTGTGGACTGTTAAGCTGCTGTAAGCCACAGCAGCATGAGGATGTGCAAGCTGAGGGGCACCTTAACCTGTCTGCCTGTGGTGTGTGTGACAGGGCGGAGAAGGAGTGGGGAGATGGGATCCGTGGCATCTCCCTCAGCGCTGCACGCTTCGCCCTCATGAGGCTGGAGGAAGGGCCGCCGCATACCAAGAACTGGAGGTCCCCCCACACACACATGCATTAGACATTTGAATAATACATTTTGATTACTTTCCAAAGTAACCAATCATTTTTTAAACAGATAAACAGATCTGACTCAATAGTGGAGAAGAGGGTTGGAGTCATTTCAATATCAGTTTCATTAATTCTGAATTCAATTATTTCAATAATATAACAGTTCCATAATATTTGAGGTTTTGTTTTCAATATTTGACATAATTTTACATTTTCCCATTTTACTATAAACATGCTAAATAAAACTCACTTTCGAAGTTCAGTCTAACCCTGTTGGAGAACATTGTGTCGTGGCATTTTCACTTACATTAGCATATTCAGGTCAGTCCTGTCCTGTGCCATGCTGGGCAGATAATTTCCTATCCTTTTGCTGCACAAACCCATGTCCCAGTTGCAGTAGCAGTGTTTGTATTCCCTCTGGTTAGGCCCCAGATCCTGGTCCTGGTGAGTGTGGACGCAGAGCAGAACGTTGAGCAGCCCCGCATGCTGTCCCTGACCAATCAGCTGAAAGCAGGAAAAGGTCTGACTATTGTTGGCACCTCTGTGGAGGGCACCTTCCTCAACAACAGTGCAGAGGCCCAGAGGGCAGACCAGGTTAGTGTTCATAAGGGCACACACACATACCCTGCAAATCTTACACGGATGCACACATACACATATGCACAGACACACACACAAACACACAAAATGTAGCACGCAAACAGAAGAACGTGCTGGATAGGCATTCAGATAGACATACAAGACACATACAGTAATTACACCTGACATTTGCATACTGAAGCACACGTATTCCTGAAGCACACACATCCCTATCCCTCCCCACAGCCCTGTACACTGACCGCCATATCTCCCCGCTCCCCACAGCCCTGTACACTGACCGCCATATCTCCCCGCTCCCCACAGCCCTGTACACTGACCGCCATATCTCCCCGCTCCCCACAGCCCTGTACACTGACCGCCATATCTCCCCGCTCCCCACAGCCCTGTACACTGACCGCCATATCTCCCCGCTCCCCACAGCCCTGTACACTGACCGCCATATCTCCCCGCTCCCCACAGCCCTGTACACTGACCGCCATATCTCCCCGCTCCCCACAGCCCTGTACACTGACTGCCATATCTCCCCCCTCCCCACAGCCCTGTACACTGACCGCCATATCTCCCCGCTCCCCACAGCCCTGTACACTGACCGCCATATCTCCCCGCTCCCCACAGCCCTGTACACTGACCACCATATCTCCCCGCTCCCCACAGCCCTGTACACTGACCGCCATATCTCCCCGCTCCCCACAGCCCTGTACACTGACCGCCATATCTCCCCGCTCCCCACAGCCCTGTACACTGACCGCCATATCTCCCCGCTCCCCACAGCCCTGTACACTGACCGCCATATCTCCCCGCTCCCCACAGCCCTGTACACTGACCGCCATATCTCCCCGCTCCCCACAGCCCTGTACACTGACCGCCATATCTCCCCCCTCCCCACAGCCCTGTACACTGACCGCCATATCTCCCCCCTCCCCCCTAGGCTCTGAGGAAGCTGATGGAGACAGAAAAAGTGAAGGGCTTCTCACAGGTGGTCATCTCCTCCAACCTGAGGGATGGCACATCCCACCTGATCCAGGTTGGGGGTCTGGGAGGCCTGAAGCACAACACTGTGCTAGTCAGCTGGCCACGCACCTGGAAACAGCCTGAAGAAAACCTGCGCTTGAGGAACTTTGTCGGTGAGCTTGTTGTGGATCTGTTGGTTTAGACCTCCTGTCAGTTACCAGGCTTTTGAGAATAACGATCAGACAGTGAAAGCAAGAGATGTTCTCAGTATGGTCTATGTGTTCTTCCCGGATGCAGAGGTGGTTAGAGAGACAACGGCTGCCAGCCTGGCCCTGATCGTCCCTAAGAACATCGCTGCCTACCCGTCCAATGGTGAGCGCTTCACTGAAGGCCACATCGACGTGTGGTGGATCGTCCATGACGGAGGCATGCTGATGCTGCTGCCCTTCCTTCTTCGCCAGCACAAGGTGACCAATGGCTCAGCAGGAATTAATCCCACATTTTGTCACAATGATTAGGATGAGAATGATCATGACAAGATCGCGCATTATGGGAATATCATCATCAAGGGTTTGGATAAAGGATGAACGGAGAGATATACCGGATGTTAAGAGGATGATAAGTAACCAATGAGTTATTCTAGTTTTAGCAAAAGAACCACCCACCAGAAATGTTGTTGCATTGACAGGTGTGGAGGAAGTGCAAGATGCGCATCTTCACCGTGGCTCAGTTGGACGACAACAGCATCCAGATGAAGAAGGACCTGATCACCTTCCTGTACCACCTGCGTATTGATGCGGAGGTGGAGGTGGTGGAGATGGTGAGACTTCTCACATTCCCTCCAAATGACACATTTGGAAAAAAAGCTGTCCCAACATGGATTGACAGTGACGAATATCTATCCATCTCCCCGCCCCCAGCATGACAGTGACATCTCAGCCTACACTTATGAGAAGACTCTGGTGATGGAACAACGCTCGCAGATCCTCAAACAGATGCACTTGACCAAGAATGAGAGGGAGAGAGAGGTGAGACATCACCTGAAGTTTTTTTTACATAACTGAATGAAGATATAACTGGAGGTGACATTTTAATGGTATATTGTAGCAGGCTTCTGCTTAGTGTTGTTTGTTTTCAACCTCCCACCATCACATCTAATTATCAAAGCCACCAACCAAGGGAGGCAGCAAGGGAATGATTTATAATTAGCAAGTTAGAGTTGGAAATTAAATCTCTGTGCCTGCACTTGCCCGGTGTGATTGCTCTCATTAGTTGAAATAAAGTGACTAAAAATACTGTATATAAAGCTCCACAGGAACATCTGAAATGATGAAGCACTTTAAAGTCCTTGCTTTACCGTGCATTTCAAAAGTTTTCCCGAAACGTGGCCTCAAACGCTAATAACAGTTTATATTTCAACCGTATACATTTCCAAACACTGTTTCTTTGGTGACCAGATCCAGAGCATCACTGATTCGTCCCGTGGCTCCATCCGCCGTAAGAACCCGTCTAACCTGCGCCCCCAGCAGAGCACCAGCGAGGAGCCTGCTGGAGCCAGCCTGGCAGAGAAACCAGAGGAAGAGGTATTGAAAACCCCCTATTCTGTGGATGAAGCATCTCTCTGTAAAACCTGTACTCATTATCACACCTCATCTGGCTATCGTTAAACTGCTCACAAAGTCTCTCTCGCATTTCCATTGGCTGACTTGTATTCTCTGGGGTCTTTCTTGCTCTACACTGGACTGTATCGGCTGTGCTGCCTGACTGAATCCTCTGTTATCTGTCAAACATTCATGCTCTGGCTGTGACAGTGTCCTCTAGCTGGGGTATTCTTTGGGGACATGTTCCTCCACACCTCATGCGTTTGAGTTTCACCCGTACTGACAGGTGTCTCTTTCTCTCCTTCACCCTCTCATGGTGTTGTGCGGTGTCCCTCTCTTAGCCTGTCGCTGTCTCCCGCCCTAAACAGGTGCAGTTGATCCACAATAAGAATGCCACCCCAACCTCCACCGGCCCCACCTCCCCCACCGGGCCCCCAGGGGGCGCTGGCACACCAGGGCAGGAGGTGCAGATGACCTGGACAGAAGAGGCGGAGAAAGGGAAGAGCCAGGCAGCAGCCAACCCAGACAGCATCAAAGACATCTTCAACATGAAGCCGTGAGTGTGCTATTCACTCATCACATCAGTCCCCAGACCTGTACTGACCACACATTGAACTGACAGGAAGAACAGAAATACCATGCTCAAGCCAATAACAAGATTGAAGTGGATATTTTGTTTAATTTAAACAAAAAGCCATAAAATGAAACATGCAAAGTTTATATTCAAGCTTTTTTGCATGCCAGCATATAATCGTATATCAGATTATGCTCATGTAAACAGTACATAATACTGTATGTTCAATGCAATGAGTGACTGTGTAATTTTTTATGACACTGCTGCAGGGAGTGGGAGAGCCTGTAAGTATCACCACATCACGCCTTTTGTATTGTTTTACAAAGACACCAGTAACAAGTTGGAATACTGATCAATGGTCAAGTAGAGAGAAGATACTGATAAAGGAATTTACTTTTTAATTAGGGTCTGATGTATCCTAGCTAGCCTGTGTTTACTGTATGTCCATGACTCCATGTGTGTCTTTACCCTGCTTCCTGACTAACCTTCAACTGTCAACAGGAACCAGTCCAATGTGAGGCGCATGCATACAGCGCTGCGGCTCAATGAGGTCATCATGAAGAAGTCTAAAGAGGCCAAGCTGGTTCTGCTCAACATGCCCGGACCCCCTAAAAACCGCATGGGCGACGAAAACTGTATCCTGCTGCTTGACGTGTTTGATAAACTGCTCAAATATTGATATTGATAATAATATATTTCTGTATGAAAGACACAGAGCACACATGTAGGTGTGGAAGGTAAGTCAGTCAAATCCACATCTACATATTCCTTCACTCTGTTGTCTCTCCCAGACATGGAGTTCCTTGAGGTTCTTACAGAGGGGCTGAACCGGGTCCTATTGGTTCGTGGGGGCGGACGTGAGGTCATCACCATTTACTCCTGAAGGGACAATCTGACTGACATAATCCCGCCTCCCCCTGTGTCTACATGGGTTGTGCCCCCCCTTCCCCACACACACCACCTCCACATCAATCATCACATATCAGTCCACTTTGCACTATGTATCATGGTCATCCCCTGTACACACACCCCTTAGGCAGGAGCTATGTCCAGACAACAGATTTACAGACAACCACGACCAGCATCATATGGAGGCGTATATTTGCTCCGACCATTGTCTAGCCTATAGAGTTGTGCAATCATCTCACCTATATACTTCAATTGTCAGGTGATAGATAGAAGATCATTAGCATATAAGTTTTATTTTACAAAAAGCATCTGAGAGAAAGTAGGACATTTCCTTTCAGGAATGGACTCCCAAAGACCAACTAATCCCAACCTAATGGTAATTTCTGCTCATAAGGCTTTTGTTTTCAACTCTTTCTTCCTTGTTGAATGTTTCACCTGTCATGTGGCTGTTTTTCTTTTTTGAGATGTGGGCCGCTCAGTGAGAGGAATGGCTAGTTTAAAAGATTATAAGTGTTTATTTTTTACAATTTATTTATTCCTTTAATTTGACAGTACAACTCAACCATTTTGTCTGTGTTGTCTGTGCGTTTGTTTTATATGTAGCACTAATGTACATTGTGTTAAATTGGTTGTGCTAAGGATAAGGGAGGGGTCGAGAATTAATCAATCATAATGAACATGTCTTCCTATGAATTGTCGCCTTGGGGACAAGTTCAGTTGAGGACTGAGTATGGTATCTCATATCCGTCCACAGTGAGCAACTACGGTGACACAGCACAGAGCAACATGAGAGAGATAAAAACTTCTGGCTTTCTCCAAATATTAACATTCTTTTCAGTTGCTTTAGTTTTTCCAGAAGCTTTTTTATTTAGTATTTAAGATGAAGAATAGTGAGTGTGTCATTCTCAACAGTCCAAAAGAAGCAGTTTGAGATGCACTTACCATGTGTGATATGCAGTTGTCTCGTGTTCAGTGTGTGGCCCGAGGAATTGGGAGGATTGAGGCTCCCTGGCTTTAAAATGCCAAAGAGAGAAATGCCAGGTTTCAATTGAGGCTTAGGGAGTGTACTTTTACCAGGGTTGGGGTCATCTTTAATGAACTCTGTTAAAGAATATACACTTGGGTAAATTCATTGGGGTAAATTGAAATTGTTGCATGGTTGATCAAGTGTATTGTCATATACCACAAGTCAGGCAAGTTATGCGACTAAAAGAGAGGGTTGTTTCAGATATATTTGGTTGTTGAACCCCAGCCCTGGCTGTTCTACTGTGATGCTATGAACCTCTGTGGCTTTCATCTGTGTTTGAGAAGAAAAAGTCAAATGAATGATATGCTGCGAGATACACCGTGACCTCAACTTTTAACCCCAGTGCTGATCACTGTAAATAGTGTGCAGCCATTTGATATTTCTACCAGCGTCCTGCACCAACTGCTCCACTTCATCAGGGCCTGTAGACATGTTCACTGGTAGCTACATGTTCGTCTCTATTGCTATAATACAGTGGAGTACTGTGAATGTCTCAAATGTCTCAATATTAGTTATGTAAATAGTACAGTATAGCTTATTCATGAGAAGATAATAAATGATTTAAAAATTCCTTATGGAATTCGGCAAAATACATTATAACAATAGATTTAAAGCGTCAACTAATTGAAAGATACTTATTGACACTATTTGTTCAAATAGTAAATACATTCTTTTCTTCTTATTTGGTAAAAAAAAAAAATCCAATCTAGAATTGTGAACTCTACAATTTTTGCCAAATACCAACAGCAAATCGTGCCATATACAGTGAAGAAAAGTTTTATACCAACCTCTTTTTTAGTACAAGTCAAATGTCAAATGAAATGTGGAGTATGTGTAAGTGGAATTTAACAATGAAATTATAGCAGATTTTGAATCCAGCATCTATCTAAACTTTCATACAACCTTGTCTGTAATGGGAATAATGTTCAGACTGATTTTAGTGTGGCACAGTTTTTCTGGTGGTAAGTCATTCAACAATATTTATTAAAAAAAATATTTATTTGATATATATATATATATATATATATATATTGTATTTGTGAAGGAAATGCCTAAAGCATAATCCTTGTACTAATAATTTAATCATATTATTTTTGTAAACAAATATAAAGTATCAAGATGTACATATAGGTAGATCTCATATTTACAAGTGTTTCACATATTAGATTTATGCAAGGAGGGCACTGTAATTTATTACCATGTGGTAGAAATAGAGTATACAATATAAAAATATATCTTGATAAATATATCAATTATTTTTTGTATGCTATTTGTTTTGAGAAAAAAATACAATTATTGAATTGATGTATTCTTTAATAGATTAAAATATATTTAGTGCTTGGTGTTTGCTGTATTTCAGTGAAGAGTATACTTTCAAAACATGATGTATGAAATTTCAAATGCTGCTATACAAATTTATGTGTATATATTGAGCCAAAACGCAACAGTAAGGGAATCCATAGGAAATGGGTCTGAAGAGCAGGTAGACAGGGTTAAAATTACTTAAATAGCAAGCAGGGTCATTTGGCACAAGTGTTTTTTTTCCTCGCTGTCCTTGAAGTTTGCAACAACAAAAAAATTCATGATCTGTTGTTACAGCTAATCAACAATTGTAGTTGTAGCCACTGCTCAATGTCAAAATTAGATTGATGCCCCATTGTAACAGTCCTCAAAAGTGGACCTTGGACCTTGTAAAATTAAGAAAATATTTAGTTACAATTGCAGATCAAAGTAGGGTTGCTGTCGGTTAGGTTCGGTTGTATGGTTCAAGAACTTATGTACTTATGTGCTAATTACTGTAAATTGTAAGCTGAAACCTATGACTGACTGTGTTTGAACTAAACTTAATTTCTGATCATTTTAATTATAACCCCTGGAAATTAGGGAAAAAGGGAATCTGATCCCTCTATCATATTATTATGATAAACACATCTTCAGCCAGCAAATTACTTACAAAAATAATTGTGTCATGCAAATACTACCTACAATCAAAATAATATTCATATATACCTTTAGCTATACAGACTGTACGAGTATATTTAAGTAGAATCAAATAATGTAAATAGAATAACTGCGCATATGATTATGATAGGATATGTCAGAAAGTTTGACGTTAGAAACAATGTAATCATATTGTTGTTTGCATGGCATTTGTTGCTGTAGACTCATACAGTGTCTACTAAAACAGTTGGATGTCAAGCTATATCATGGAGGCACACAGTGTTGTCTCCTTTTCTCCACCTGGTAAATGACGTTGCACCACCGTGTTGTTGACCGCTACACTTGTCGAGTGATAGACTAGAACATACAATGCATTAGTACAGATTAAATTAGATATTCAATTTTACATTATCTTCATGATTCACATGCTACTGCAATGCGACCATTAATTGCACTGCTATTCTCTTGCTTTTTCCCAGTTGATTTTCTTTCCATAAGAGACCAATGGCGACTTGGGTTAGGGTAATTTATGGGCCACATTATTTCAGTCGACAGTGACTAAGCTTATTGTTAATGTTGCTTACAGTAACTGGTACATCACAATTTTTCAGGAAAAGAGTTACTCTAGAATAAATGTCTTTACAGATCAAATTTGTGTTCAAGAGTTGAAGACTGTAATCCGGGGCTTTATGCGATTTGAAAAAATGAAATTAGTTTTATACTAATTGTTCTAAATGTGAGTAATGCTGCACAAGATTTTGACGGAGATAGACTATACCCAGATCTCGAGTTAAACGATGAGTCTAATGTGGCTCAAATCTTTTGATTGGAAGTATATTATTACTATGTTTAAATGAATGTTATTACAAGTGATTTTGCTTACATGTTGTACAGATATATGTTGAGCTACGATGTTTCACAATGTTTCTCCTAGTTATGTGGTATTTCCAAGAGGCATAACGTCCCCCTAAAACTTAATGACTAACTGATCCACCAGCAGTGTGACTGTGGTAGTTTATCTTATCAGTGATGATCAGTAACTATAAACCAGGGCTTCCAGCATTGACAAAGATAAATAAGGCCTTTATGCAGTGGTGATCAACATGTTTGATGACCTCAGAGCTGAGAGTGTTACCAGAGGCAGAATTGCTGCAGAAAGCTGCCATCATTCAGGTGTTTCCCAACAATCGTGTCAAACAGACAAGAGTTGAACCCTATTGCAAAAAAATACATATTAATTAAATATAAAAGATGTCAGATCATTTGTATTCTTAAACAGGGTTTGAAAAGGGCTCTTCGATGCATGTATCCTTACCCTGTGTCATTGGGTTTTGCTGTGAGCTCCATACTTTAAAGTTAAGTTTGATAGAAAATCTGTTTTTAACCCTATTGAATGACATAAATATACTTGGCCAATTCCATTAATTAGTGCTAAATCAATTTTGTAATATTGGTGAAGGCTTTATGTTTGAGTCGAAAGCAGGTTCTGGCTTGTTCACTGTGATTGTTCTAGCACATACAGTATGTAGTATGCAGTGCAAAGTGAATCGTTATTATTTTCATCCTTAATGCATGCTAATTATGTTCTGTTATTGCAGATGTTTCTTCTTACTTTGTGTGTTTTGGCTCTTTAATTTGAATTAAGAGACTGGCCACTCATTATCAATAAAAAATTACTATTTTGTTCCCAAGTAAACTGTATGCCACAGTGCATAATATTTAAGTATGGTGTTATCATCAGAATAGGGGACTTACTGTACAACCATCACTATTTTTATTTTCTAAAGATATTAATATTTTGTGAAGCAAGAGTTAGACCCTTCCTTCTAGTAGCTCCATACTATACTGTACTAAACCTTCTGTGTTCACCATGACAAATTCTTCTCAAATAACTGTGCTCCATATTGATTCTTGATAAAGAAATATGGATTGTCTGAAACATTTCATAGTAAGAGAAAAATTCTGTAGTTAGCTTTTACTGAGAATTCACTTTCATTCCCTTGCAATTCTGGTTCCCTCAGATGTTACAACCGAGTATATGCATGTAGGTGTATTGTTTTCATTGCAGTCAAGTAAATCTCACCTCATTGTACTAAAGTTAATTAAGTCTCCATTTTTTTATGTTGAAGTGTGTGCAACCGTAAATTATTCCCACATCCTCCCAAGAAGTGCGTGCACGTAATGCGAGCAAGAACAAAAAACAAGAGCTAGTGTTTCTAAATCTTCACATATGATACTGTATTTATACTTGATCCATAAGAGCATTGTGATGCTCTTAAGCTTTTAAAATACATTAATATAGATCTAAAATAGATATCTTGACTAGTTATTAGAAGTTTTGTGTTCACAATTATTGGTTCCCTTCCCCAGGAATGGAAGATATATGATGTGTGTGTGCATGTGCACAACCATGCTTCTGTGTTTGTTTGTTTGTTTGTTTGTGTGTGTTTGTGGGTGTGCGTGTGCATGTGAATGTGTGTTTCAGTATTTGCGTGTGTTCATGCATGCATGACTGCATTTAAGTGTGTGTGCATGAATGTGTGTATGCATGCATGTATGTGTTTGTGTGTTTTGTTTGTGTGTCTGTGTTTGTGTTTGTGCACGCATACACACATATACATTAATATGTAAGGGAGAGTGCAGTGTATCTGTATGGGAAGGGTCAAAGATGGGACATCTGTAAATACATTAATGGTTAAGACCAAATTAGAACCTAGATGTTTACTTTGTGTGTCATTGCAAGTTTAATATTTTACAGATATAGAAATATGTATTATCTATTGTGTTAAATAATGATATATAAACAGTTGTTTTACCATGTTGTTTTACCATGTCAAATGCTTATACGTCTATGGCTAATGGTTTCCCAAAACCATTTTATAGATTTGTCTGCACAAAATGCAATAAATTAAAGTCATTTTACTACAGCCTCCTCGAAGAAGTGTTATTTGTTGAATCCCTTGTAAAGTCATGGCCAAAACTATTGGCAGTGACATAAGTTTTGTGTTTCGCAAAGTTTGCTGCTTCAGTTGTTGTGGTGTTGATTCACATTGTTTCTAGATAATTGTGCAGTGGTCAGATGCATTTTTTATAAAATCTTCATTGGCCCCCAAAAAACACAAAAGCACACATTTTACTGTTTTTGGGCCTTTGCACAAAATGTCCAGCTAACATAATTTCACTAATCATATCATTAGCACATGGGAAAATATGTACGAGAACTAGTCAGGTGAAATCACTCTCTCGTTATGATTGGTTAATAAGAGCAAACCGACTGCTGTAAAAAGGGGGACTCTTTGCATACATTTAATGTTTTTGCCAATAAAAGCCTTAAAAACTTACAAAATACTTATCATAGAAACCAAGACCCATATTTTTTATTTTGGCTGGACTTTGTTGCTCCAATTTTTGCTCCAGTCTTGCTATACAGATTTTCTCTTGATCTTTATGAAATTACATGTATACTGTCATTTCAAGAAAAACCTTAAACTGTAGGTAATATTAGTTGACATTGACATCAATAACTTGTGCATTACAAGTTTGAACAGGTTTCCATGCTGACTGTTGGGAATGTGTTACATCATAAATTATGGTTAGACATTGCTGGGCAATTCTTCTTCTTGAAGAAATGCTTCAGACATGGGCCATAAAGCAAAAGATATCAAGGGGCAGACTATAGTTTCTACAGTATGACTGGTGACAAACTAAAATGCTTTACAGTCTTAACACTATCCCCAAGTTGGCTTATGTTAACTGTAAATAATTGTGCTACCCTAGTTTAAAATAAAAACAAAAACAATTCATTGTTTTTGTTGCATGCAGTTGTAAATGTTTGACGCAAGTTGCAGAAAGAAAGGGCATACTGTTCAAAGTCCAACAAACTTTTTCCTCTTGGTAACAATAGTGTGATAATGCTCTTAGTGGATAATTCCTCCCCATGTGTTCATCAAAGAAGTATTATATTATGCTTTGTGAAAGGGAACACAAACATGAGCACAAACACAAAGGCACTGTAACCTCGGGTAGCTAGCTTACGAAGATCATTTGGATGTCAGATATGCAGTTTTTGTTCTTGTGATATTGTTGTTTTATTGGGGCTTTTACTCTGTAGTCACGGTTACAGACATGCTGAATTCTCAGAACTGGCTTATGAGGGCCAAAGTACAAATATCCGTTTCCTGCAAGACTGATTTGTCGTATGATCATCAGTCAGAGGGAAAGATCAACCAATGTCTTGCCTTCCTTATCTGTGTAGTGATACAGTCATATACAGCCAGTAAAGTAATGCTGCTCATTTGGCTGTCAAATTTCCAAGCATGAAGAAACGTTCCACCAGTCTCCGGATCAGGCTCCCTGTTCTAGTGCTTGTCCTGGAGGGGCTCCTCCTAAGTCTCTATGCTGCCTTTGTTACCTACGATGACCAAGCTAATGCCAGACTACAGAGCAATGACACCAACCCCATGGATAACACACTGTATCAAGACTACCCCTTCTTCGTTGACATACAGGTCATGATATTCTTGGGTTTTGGGTGTCTCCTAGCATTTTTCAGACTCTATGGCTTTGGAGGGATGGTTTTCAACTTCCTCACTGCTACCTTTTCTATCCAGTGGGCTATTCTAGTGCAGGGTTTTTTTCAGTTCAGATTCGATGACGGTAAGATCCACCTGGGAGTTGTCAACCTGATCAATGCTGAGTTTGCCTGTGCTGTGGTGCTAATTTCTTGTGGAGCCGTGTTAGGGAAAACCAGCCCTGTGCAGCTGCTCGTCATGGCCCTATTGGAGGTTCCCATCTTCACCATTAATGAATGGGTTGTGCTGGAGTACATACGAATCACCGATGCAGGTGGCTCTATATTAATCCACTTGTTTGCATGTTACTTTGGCCTAGGTGTCACATTCATGCTATACAGGCCGTGTTTAAATCAGGGCCATGCAAAAGAGAGCACCAGCTACCATTCGGACATCCTGTCTGTGATGGGGACCCTGATCCTGTGGGTGTTCTGGCCCTCCTTCAACTCTGCACTGACCCTGAAGGGAGACGACCAGCACAGGGCCATTCTCCACACCTTTATTGGTCTGAGCGCCTCCACACTCACAGCCTTCGCCCTATCTGCAATGCTTAACAAGAATGGAAAGATCACGATGGCTGACGTCCAGAATGTGACCTTGGCTGGAGGGGTGACAGTTGGGGCATGTGTGGATATGATGATATCCCCAGCAGCTGCTTATGCGTTGGGTATGATGGGCTGCACTGCCTGTATGCTGGGGTACAAATACCTCAGCCCCTTTTTGGCTCAACGCCTCAGGGTCCAGGATCAGTGTGGCATACATAACCTACATGGCCTGACCGGACTCATATCCTGCACTGCAGGGATAGCAGCCATACTGACCGCCTCTGAGGAAGTGTATGGGCCTAGCATGTATGAGATATTTAGTCATAGGGCACCCATGGAGGGGGACCCGAAGCTTCTTGAGCTACAGGCATTGATCCCTGGTTTGCAGCCTGGCCTGGGTCGTAGTGCAAAGGAGCAGGCCCTCTACCAAGTAGCAGCTGTCTTCTCCACAATTGGAATGTCAACACTGGGAGGCATTTTCACAGGATTTGTGTTGAGTCTGCCATATCTTGCATCACCATCAGATGACCTCTGCTTTGATGATGAGTTGTTTTTTGAAGTTCCATCTGACTATGACTCTCCAATGGGCCTTAATAATACAAACACTGAGGATGCTGTAGCTTAAAACAGCTAAGCAGTTCTCTTAGGCTGGTTCTTTACTTCCAAAATAATTTTTGATCTTATTTTTTAACAAGTTTTTACAGTTCAACGTAGGTATTAATTATGGACCATCAAGATTTATTACACAGGTGAAAACATCCATGACATTTGACTCAAACTATGTGATAACCACAGATAACTATGTGAACAACGAACAACAAAATTATGTAACCTCATTGTAATAGAATTTTGGGTTGTATGTAAAATGAATGTGTTTTAATTGTGGTTGAATTGTAAGCTCCTTTGTTCATTGTTAAGGAACATCCTGTGACTAGCTTACATTTTTGCAAAAAATGACTTAGGTTAAGAGGGGTGAAGGATTTAGAGAAATGTTGGTTAGGGGGCTAGTTTGACCAGGGAGGGAAATCCAGACACAAAGTTTGGGTGATTTAAGAGTTATGAGTTTTGGGGAATGTGTTGAAGAGAAGATGCATTACCTTTTCCTGTTAAGACATCCATTATGGAGAAGCGTGTGTTCAATGTTTATATTGATTGATTGTTGTTTAGAGAGACCAGATGCTTGACAATTCCAGGGCACTCCTTTAAATATCGAAGCTGAAGATATGTTAATCAGAACTTGTGAGACGCTGTTTGGGCGTGAGCTAATTCTGATGCCATCTGATCAGGGCATCAGTAACATGTTAAGTAACAATGTTTGTGTGTTAGTGTGTGTGTCAGTGAACAACAAAACTGATGTTTGACATGAAATTAGAAGGCAGAACTTCTTAAAGCAGGTTGTAGTTGCACCCATTGCCATACTTTGTCGTTGTGGTACCGTTTTAAATTAGACAATGAGTTACTACGACGTAGTGTTTTTTAACAGTATTTCCACGCAGGTCGTGTTTTGTCTGTTTGTTTTGACCGTCCTCTTGTCGAGTGACTGGAAAACCGAAATGCTGCCAAACGTCGGACTTAAGTGGACGGGGAATCTTCTATTTCAGTTTCAGTCGAACTCGTTTTGTCCTGCTAGACTACTGCCCAGTTCAAGCTGTGACTGCTCAATTCTGTGTGCATGTGTGACGCAGGTGCAAGAGGTTGCGTGTTGGTAGCTCAATCAATAGGATAAAACGGATGTCATATAAAATAAAATAAATCGCCATGACTATAGGATACATATTGTTACATTTTTGCACCGCGATGTCTTGTACCACGATATATTGTTACACCCCTATAATTCCCTCATAACTCAGTTTAACGATTGATTATCTTAAAACAGTCATACAAAAACACTTTGTGTACATTGGTGTACACAAAAATGTACACCAATATAATTTGATACTATAATCATGAATAAATAACTATTTCAACCAGCTGATATATTGTGTTCCTTATCTTGTTACACTGAATCCAGTATTTAGAAAGGTGAAAGGTAATTTAGGTGAAAGGTAATGGTCCGTAATGGTCAGAATCTGAGAAGCATAATAAGTAATAGGTAATGTAGCAAAGTATAGCAAAGTGCCATAGAGTATTCCTAAACTGGCATGCATTGGGATGGATGGACGAGGGTATTGATACCTAGATATCAATTAAATGCCATTACACATAGTCATTGTTTGGAATCTCCAATATATTGGATGGAAGCCAAAGAACAGATGTTCTCATTCAATAAGATTTTTCCACCGTGTCTTACAGGTATGTATGGAATACCCATTTCCGCCAGTAAAAAAAAAAGATGACAAATTAAGTCATAATTATGAGATACTAAATCGAAATTATGAGATATGTAAGTCATAATTATGAGATACTAAATCGAAATTAAGAGATACTAAGTCATAATTATATGAGATACTAAGTCATAATTATGAGATACTAAATCGAAATTATGAGATAGCCTAAGTCATAATTATGATATAGGCTACTAACTACAGCGTTTTTTAACGGGTAGTTCTAATAAATACCACTTTTACACAACATCTGTGTAAAAATAGGCTACACAATATTTTACTAGTGCAAGATTACAGTAGACTACATGTTATGCCACCGGTAACTCAACCAGTCGTGTGTCGGCGGGGCTAGCGAGCTAGCAGAGAAGATTCATGTACTGTGACGAGACAAGTTTAAAAACACACCCGGGACACTGGCAACATCGGGAACCCTGCACCAGTGGCGATTTTAGACCCTTTTTAGGGGTGCTCAAGCACCCCTAAATTTGATCTCAGCACCCCTAAAAATAATAATAATTTCAAAGTTCATGAAGAAAGGGACATCCTTAGTTTTTTCATTCATTCAATATTTTGCATAATACATAAAAGTATGAATTGTTATCCAGTGAAATTAGGGATTTATTTATAGGCATGCAAACTCCTCACCTTTTTGAAGCCAAAATGGGTAACCTACTGATTTGTGGCCGTGGCCAACACATCATTTTACCCATGCTTCCCAACTTTACAACTGGCTCTAGAACCAATGCTATACAAACAATGTCTTTATGGTTAAAAGAACATGACATTGTTTACAAGAGCACAGATTCTACATAGCCTCTTAATTTTGCTCTCAAAGTGCACCAGATTCATGCTTTTAACTTTAAAATGTTATACATTTTCTTCCGAGGAGCATGCCCCCGGACCCCCCTAAAGGGTCGGGGTTTCGCCGTATCCTTCTCATCTTTTCACCCTTGACCTGTTTGCATGCCTGTTATTAGCAAGGGGGCTTTGCACTTTTGCAAGGCACTGTATTCATGTCACATTGTCATTGGGGGCTGAGCACCCCTAAATGTCTGATCCTAGAATCGCCCCTGCCCTGCACCATTCATTATTATTTTAATGTAATCTTTAAATTCAGGTTCGTCACATTACGTAACTTTGTTCTGAACAGGAACGCCCGGCTTCATTGTTAAATGAATTGGAAGCCGACGCTCCGCGCCGCCCGCTCAGCTGTAGTGGACACTGTTAGTATCTCATAATTATGACTTAGTATCTCATAATTATGACTTAATTTTCTTTTCTTTTTTTTTTACTGGCGGAAATGGGCTTTCATAGAGGTAGCCTATGCCTGCCTACCTACGATGCTAAACGGGGTTGATAAAAACATTAGGTGCTTCTAGCATCCCAGCAGTAGGTGGCATTAAAGAGCCATGTTTCTAACAAGGGAGGTGAAATATTTGTATCTCTCTGCAATCACAATAGGATTCTCATCTTCACCAGAAGCAAAGCTGGCATTCACCTAAAAACTGCGTTATCAGTTAGGCTACCCTATAGTTTCAGAGTTCAAATCCATATCGACAACTTAATAATTCTGGAATTGGATAAAGGTATACATACTGAGTATATTGATTGGGTCAGTTTTCTTATTTGTACAATACCAGAACAACTTTCCATTCACAACCTGAGATTGTTAGAGTTGCATTCTCTATTTGACGTTTTAGAGTCCTACTTATTTTGATAGATGTAAAACATTGTAAAAAAGAAGAAAATAAAAAAGTATATTTTGTATATATATGTATAATAGTGTCCGTAGATTTTAATAAGGTTGTTTTCAAAACATTATATAATTGTCCAGGGGGTAATTACGCATTGATAGCGGATTTTTGGAAGCTGTCAGTTGACATGCCTGGTAAATTTACTTCTCGCGAGATGAGAAAGGCCGATTGCTGCGCCATTTCGTGTTGGACGAGGAGCTTTGCAGAGACTGGACATTGTTTACTGTGAGACAAAACTTCAAACTCTAATGACTAATGTCAAAGGTAGCAAAGACAGATCAATATATAACTTTGTATAAGAAAACAAATTTAACGCAAACAAAACGGAGGAATCAATCGTAAAGTTAAGATCCCGTGCCGAGGTCAAATTGGGCCTTGCTGATGCTAGTTTGCTAACTTGGTGGCGATCTTGTATAAGCTAGCTAGCAGGCCAAGGGAACGTGAGGTGAGGCCCTGCTGCATACCCGCTGCTTGGGTGGTAACGAAGAGCCTGACGACGGCGAGGACATTACTGTGGAATCTGTAGTGCTCGTCACGACACATTTTCCAAAGGTATTTAAAGCTAAAGTTACATAGATGTTTATACTGTTAGTGCGAAAGTAACATTCAAAGTCAGCTTCTGGCTAAGTAGTAGATAACTACAATTTACTTCCGTACTGTAGCTATCGAGCTAATCTGTTTGTAGTACTACTGTCTCTAGCTCTAGACACTGAAAAACAACCCAGTTTCTGAACCTGTCTTGAACCAACGTTTAGCTACGGTTTATATCGATTGAAGGTGGCATAACTTGAATAATCAAGCAAACGAAAGGCATACAAGTTTGGTAGCGAGCCAGCTAAAGTATATTAAATGAATTAATAAACGAACAGATACCTCCATAATCTCTAACGCGCAGATGTTTGACGTGTGCTTTCCCATAGGACCATGGCAGACGATTTTGATATTGAAGCCATGCTGGAGGCTCCGTACAGAAAGGTGGGTGGTTTTGAAGTTTCATTTTCATACAGTTTATACTGTGAAACCTGTAGTCTACGGTTAAATTACTTCGTGTTGCTGCTGTATGAATGTGGAGTGGTGTGATGCTTTCAAACATGATCCAGATTTTGAATAAATGCCCATCTATCTCTCTTTGTAGACTTGCCTAATGATATCTCACCTCTACTCCCATGAATTCACCTTTGATCCCAGTGTGAACTGTGAAAAAAGTAAGGTAGCAATTGCGCAATGTATTGATGTACTGTGATCCCCCTAGGACTTTAAAGAGCCTCATCTTAGAACATCCAATCACCTGTTCGATTGCAACAAGGTGAATGCAAAATGGATGATAAGCGCATTTTACCAGACATGGAGGCAGTATTCAGATTTTCTGTTGGCATGGTAAAGGTGTACAATAGTGCTACCATGTTAGACCTTACTATTTCATTGAGTGTTGTTTTGCAAATTGAGCCAGCAACTCTGCCCTGAACTAAAACCATAGGAGGCTATACCTTCTAGCTTTAATGTACACTGGAATGGCTCAAACAAAACATTCTTACAAGTTGATCTTATTTGTTCAGTACTGTTTCAATAGTATTGTGGTCTATTTTTTAAAGTTGTACACAATCATTAAGATTACAAAATGTTTTAAGTGGTATTTTATTTATTTGTCTTTGTTTTGTTTTTACAATTGAAGCAATTTATAATGAAATATGAATACTGCCTCTTTACCAAATTCTCTTGTAATTGTTTTCAGATAGGAAAATCAGCATCTTGACTGCATGCCTCAACACCAGTGCTATATGATTTCATTTAATTTGTAAAATAGAAACTTGTTTTTCATTATACATTTCAAAGTTAATAATTTCACCAGTAGGAGTAGTTTTTCCCGTCATGAAATTAAATCCTAAATGGTTTACCTCCATTCATCTGGCTCAGAAAAGCCATGGCCAGTTAACATTAGGCTGAACTAGTGGATTTTTTCTTTTCAGTTTTTCTTCGCAGTCTATATTACTAAGCAGTGTGAATCCCTGTTTGCTTCAGGGCGAGATGTGTGACAGAGGTGGCATCGAGCTCTTACAGTCCAAGAACGAAAATGGGTGAAGATCACTGGACTGACACCAACCACACAGGATCTCTTTTAGTGGCTGTGGGCCATGCATGATGGCCTCATTGGGCTTAGGCACAGATAGTGGTATTGGTACGACTAATCAGAATGAGTTGGGTTGAGATGACCAAAGTATTCCCCAAGGCTGACTAGTATGCCTAAATGTAAGATACATTCCCCGTAGATGTTAACTTGATGTTTGGTTGGACTGAGAACTGTACAAAGTAGTTATATGGGGGAGTGGGATGAAAGTCTAAAGGGGTCATTAAAAGACACCTATTTGTCCAGACATGAAAGTATTGTTAAAAGTATTTTTACTAAAT
The DNA here is from genome assembly GCF_038355195.1 of Osmerus mordax. NCBI lineage: Eukaryota > Metazoa > Chordata > Actinopteri > Osmeriformes > Osmeridae > Osmerus > Osmerus mordax. The sequence continues at coordinate 10,618,596 of NC_090056.1, forward strand.
GAATATATTCTGTATTTTCTCTTGCCCCTACCCCCTCCCCCTCTTACCCTGACGACTTGAATTGTTTCCTCTACGTCCTCATGATGTTCTTCTATCGACCCTGCTTAGGATGAGATCAAGTCCTCTAATGCAAATGGACATGAGGAGCGCAGTAAGAAGTAAGTGTCTTTCTGTCCATGTAACCATTTAGCTGTTGATTGTTACTTGCATGCGCCTCGCAAAAATTCATGATCACAAAGGTCGTCATGGTGATCTCATATTGTGTTCAAGGAAAAAGAGGAGCCGAAGTCGGAGCCAGAGCCCGAGCTCTGAGAAGAGAAGCAAGAGCAAGGACAGGAAGAAGAACCGCGACCGGAAGGCTAGCAAGAGCCGGGAGAAAAAACGCAGCCGCAGCAAAGAGCGCCGTCGCAGTCGTTCTCGCAGCAAAGAGCGCACTGGCCGCTACAGAGGACGTCGCAGCCCCTTGTACGTAACTGTTTAGAAAACAGCTCAAACGGCAGCTCTTAAGACATCCATACCAATTCTGTTAAATGTACAAAACAAACTGTCAAAGAATTTGGCTATATTACACTAACTTAGTTATTTCAATACAGTTTGTGTATTCCCGAAACTAGAGCTGAGGTTTGTTGTATACAAGAGATGGGACCCTCCCCTAAAATGCCTATGTAGAGAACACAATATGGTCACTCGCCATCCTGCTCTTGACAGGAATGTATAATGAGTCAAGTGGTAATTATGTTCTGCTTCAGCAGAGCAGAAAAACAGGTGCTGCTTACACCCCCATATTCATCTTAGGGGTTCCTGCACCTGAGCTATGCAGGCACACACTGAAAACCCAGAAAATACCACCTGAGCCTTGTTTTTTTCTCTAGTTTGGGTCCAAAGTTTAATGGTGGTCCAGGAGGAAAAATTGGCCCACCACATGCCAACAAACTAAGGTTTTTATGATTTAATTTAATAACTGAATTTGTCATGTTGGTCAATGGAGTTCGTGTTTCATGATTGGATAAACTAATCTTTAGAGATATTATTTCAGCCGGAGACGTTCCAGAAGCCGAAGTCCCTTCAGGAAAGACAAGAGTCCAGTAAGGTAAGAGACAGTCCTGTGCAGATGACCGTCCCCTGGTTGTCACATTCTCTACTGTTTGGTGTACCATGCCATATACTGAAGATTGATTTATTTTGAAGGCAACCAATTGACAACCTAACGCCAGAGGAGAGGGATGCCCGTACTGTGTTCTGCATGCAGCTTGCAGCCAGGATCAGACCTCGAGACCTGGAGGACTTCTTCTCAGCAGTTGGAAAGGTATGTTCTCAAATCTTAATTTGATCATATTTGATCATTGTTCGGTGTGTAATGGACTTGAGTCTGAGAAGTAGCATGCTCTCAATATGCTCATCTGATGTTCGATCTCTCAAGGTTCGGGATGTGCGCATGATCTCTGACAGAAACTCCCGAAGATCAAAAGGCATTGCCTACATTGAGTTTCTGGAAGCTAATTCAGTTCCTCTGGCAATTGGTCTGACTGGGCAGAGGCTTCTAGGAGTGCCGATAATCGTCCAGGCCTCTCAGGTGAATCAATGTTTTTCTATAAATTGCTTCTAATATCGGCATCATTAGCTCATGAGCTTGAAAATACAAAAAGCCACCATATTGTATCATCAGTTTGGTCTTACAATTCTGATTGAACAGCTAATGCTCATCACTATTTGTAACTTTCTGCAGGCTGAGAAAAACAGGGCCGCAGCAATGGCCAACAACCTGCAGAAGGGCAATGCTGGGCCAATGAGGCTGTATGTGGGCTCACTGCACTTCAACATAACAGAGGACATGCTGAGAGGAATCTTTGAGCCTTTTGGAAGGGTGGGTGGGAAATAGTCAATCTTCTATTTCAAGTTTTTCTATATTCCTGTGATATCATGCACCACTGTCCATATGGGCTTTCAGCCTCACAAAGTCTAACAATACACAGCACATAACCTGTATCCAAAATGGTTGTTTTGTCTTCCACAGATTGAGAGTATCCAGCTGATGATGGACAGTGAAACTGGAAGATCCAAAGGATATGGCTTCATTTCGGTAAGAATTCAAACTAGTTTGTGATTAATACAAGATCTGGATTGTTACAGTGTGTTTTGTTCTGCTTTATTTTGCACCGTGAGCGAGCCTCTTGTATTGGCACATTTCAGTTTGCAGATGCGGAATGTGCAAAGAAAGCCCTGGAGCAGCTGAATGGTTTTGAGCTGGCAGGGCGGCCCATGAAGGTGGGTCACGTGACCGAGCGCACTGACGCGTCCACGGCCAGCTCCTTCCTGGACAATGACGAGCTGGAGAGGACTGGCATCGACCTGGGAACCACAGGGCGTCTGCAGCTTATGGCTAGGCTGGCAGAGGGTAAGGCCCAAATGGTGCAATACCAGAAGATGTGGGATGTTTATTTGATCTTGAAGTGAGGTTGTTGTGGAAGAGACCAATCCTGCGTGCAGTTCAGGACCAACCTGTTGTTTGTGGGTTCTGCCAGGTACTGGTCTTCAGATCCCCCCTGCTGCACAGCAGGCTCTGCAGATGAGTGGATCCATCCCCTTTGGAAACATGGCAGCTGCTGCTACAGGTAGGTGTGATGGCTGTATGATCATAGCATGCAGCTTGTGTGAAATTGATTAAGTTAAAGCCTATGAAAAAGAACGCAATTAGTAATAAAAAAATCAAATCTTTGAATAACGTTGTCCACCGTCTCTTGAAGCTGCTGCTGCCGCCGCTGCTGCGGCCGCCACCCCTTCTATGAACCTAGGCTCCAGCATGAACCAGGCCATGAACCTCCCAACACAACCGCTGGCTACACACTGCCTGCAGCTCTCTAACATGTTCAACCCACAGTCGTAAGCGCTTTTTCTATTCTTTTAAACTGATGATTTGATTAGATAAGTTTCATCAAATGGTAATAAAACAATGCAACTCAGTTTGCCATTCTCTATTACTGTTCCTGTTTTCTAGGGAGAATGAGCCTGGCTGGGACATTGAGATCCAGGATGATGTCATCGAGGAGTGTAACAAACACGGAGGGATTGTTCACATCTATGTTGACAAAAACTCCCCCCAGGTGAGTCCTGACCACATCATGTAAGCAGGTAAACAGAAACTGCTCTCCTCTGCCCCAAACTTTCCTTAATTACAATTCCTTAAGTACAATGAAATGAAAATATTTTATATTAGTTCAGATGTTAAATAACATGTAGGTTTACCCACTGTTAATGATCAATTTTCCCCTTTCCTACAGGGCAACGTGTATGTGAAGTGCCCAACTATACCAACAGCAATGGCTGCAGTAAATGCTCTTCATGGACGGTGGTTTGCAGGTGTGTTTGAGCTTCACTCCAGTTTAGTGAATCCTTTTGAAATGGTCACATGAAGTTAGGATGTTATGTTAATCATTAATAATGATCATTTTGTTTTCCTCTTTAACAGGAAAAATGATCACTGCTGCATATGTTCCCCTACCAACTTACCACAACCTGTTCCCTGACTCAGTAACAGTAACCCAGCTGCTGATGCCAGCGCGCCGGTGAACATCAGTACGGAGACTGTTGCCTATCAATTCTAGAATGTACATACGTTTGAAAATTAAACTCAGTTGGCTCTGAATAGGCAGTTACAGCATTTTTCATTATTTGTTTGAAGGAGATTTCCTGTCATTCAACAAAGACTTTACATTTCTGTGACGGCACTTGTACATTAGTTCATTAGCTACTTTAGTGCAAGTGAAAATGTGTTGTAAAAGTCCAACAGTCAGGAATTTGATTAAGGAGTATCAATTGTACTGATGTTGTAATCAGAGGGAATGGAAAGTTTCCCATTTGAAAACTGCCACAAAAAAGTAACCAGTTTTGAAGATGTAGTTCCACAATGTGTAATTCTGACATACTGCTGTTGAGGACTACACTTTTTTTTTAAATGTCAGCCCTTTAGTGATCCTTTGCATTTAGAAGTTCAGATTGTTGTGCTTTATATTATTCAACGAGCAGGTGTGTTCATGAAAAGAACCTATAAATCACAAAATATGATTTTGTCATCAGCTGAAGGTGTTCATTTTGTTTGAGACCACTTTGCATTTATAACTTTTTGTAATAAAGATTAGACTTTGTACAGAACCTCTGATTAAGCTCTTCAAAATATGTAATCTGGGTAGTCAATGTGATATGTTCTGTTTCTTTTACTACTTTCAATAACTTCAACTGGAATAGAGAGCAATGTCAGATGTATTTGTAATAAAAGCTTGGTTTACAACTACTGGTCATCTTGTTTTTACTGAAATAACATGGACCAGCACCATGATCAGATGCTATTTCTGAAAAGGAAAGTTTGTTTAAAGATGATAACATGTATTTTCAGTAAAACAAAAGTTTTGTCCCCGATAAACATGTTGTCGAAGCTAATGAGGCCCTCTGAGAGTTGTTAAGCGACAGTGCCAGTGGAATGTCAATTACTAATTTTGGAGCGGCTTGCTAATTTCCTGCCAATTATTTTTCAGCCAATCTCTTTGGGATAGATGTGCCTTCCTCTTTGACTTATTTGGGGAAATCACTGTCAAACTCCAGTTGGATAAATGAGGGGAAGTTCAGACAAGAATTTGAGGGTGCCGTTTCTCATATTTGAATGTATTTTATAATGTTACCCATTGCACCTTTAAGACAACTTGTTTACTATCATCAGTCAGTGATCCTTGATTGGCCCCAGAGTTCCATTAGTTACTAACAAGTCCTGACCTTTAACAGCCTTTAATGAAAACTAATAGCTTGTTTGTGATGGAGTATATAAGGAACCAAATGTTTACTCATCGACAGGCCAGACCTACGGTCTCGTTTAACAAACGTTTTAACAAATCTCGGTTTACAAAGGCGTTTGCAGACCTGTCGAGGAGTAAATATTTGCAGTTTATTCTATGATTCAAGGAATGCTTTACTTCAGAATTCTACAACGGCTGTACAGAAATGTATCTAAATAGCAATGTTACTACACCTGTTTACTTTCTTTTTGCTATTTTTTAATTCTTGTGAAATAAAAATACAACATCTGTTATTAAATCTTAAATGTTTCTGTTGATGTGTATAGAACTACCGTAAAGCAGTATCCAATGTATATTATGATGACCTTATACTACAGGAAAAAGTAATCATTTAGAACAGTGGTTTACTGCACACACTTTATTCTTTTTTTTTTTTAACAAAAGAAAAATCTAACAACCCATTGCAAACAGCAGGGTGGTTTCTGTTAAACAAACATTGAATAATTAAATTGTCAAATAATCAAGTGACATTAAACATACACCAATAGTTCTTTTTTGACATTTTCCTCTTTTTTTTCCTTTTTCTTCTCCTTCAGAAAATCCTTGCCGTTTAGCAGTCCTAGAATTTAAACAAATAGCGTTAATACAACTGTATATATCTCCCAGTTGTAAAACGATATGCAATGTATTGCACCAGAAAGACAGGATACCATGGTGTAGTCAGATCTAATCGACTACAAATTTCCAAGAGGATACATAAACAAAATGATGTATTATCTATACACTCTCTCTCTCTCTCTCTCCAGCACCCCCCCCCCCCCCCCACACACACACACACACACACACATAAAAAAACCTTACTTTGTGATGACATGAAATGTTTCCATGTGTATGTGATCAGTAACTCTGATATGGTGTGGTGCTCTGGTTCTCTGAGGAGGTAGTGGCAGCACACCTGAAGGGGTCCTTTACTTCTTAGGAGAGTGTTCCTTGGCCTGGTGGGCCTGCAGCACAGCCACAGCTTCCTCCACCTTCACACGCACAGAGGGGGGAGAGAGAGTTGGGTAGGAGGGGGGACCGTGATGTAAGAGGTTTGAACTTGGAAAAGACCGTTCATGATTCTCCTCCAGCCACACTTAGCCTGGTTCACCCAGAGGACAGGGGGGATACCTTAGAATTCAGGGACTCAGGGGACTCCAGCATGTGCAACAACTCTGAGTTGTCAATCTCCAGTAACATGCCAGTTATTTTTCCAGCCAATTTTGGATGAAGGGCATGAATTAGAGGGTACAGTCGCTCACCTGTTTTAAAACAAAAACAACAGCTTATCCACCCATTTACAGGTTCTGCAACATCACAAGGTATTTAAGGTACTAATGGCTCAGCAGTGTTACAACAGGAACATACCCAGCAGCTGTTTCTGCTCCATGAGAGGGGCTGAAGCCAGCATGGAGGCTGTGAGAGGCTCCTGGCCCCGGACATGCACTGCCTGCTCCATCACAGGATAGGGCATAGCCTTAACACAAAGTACCAAACATTAACATGTAACAGACCCTGCTGGTGTACACATGGAAGCTATTATACATTGCCTCCTTAGGTGAGGTTACCTGTTGCATTGTTATTGGTGTTGGCACAGTGATGACCTGCTGGAGGTTCCTGACCCCAGAGGAGTACTTGTACTGGGTGCCTCTGACCATACCTCCTGACAGGCCTGCACGACCACCCGCTGTCTGGGTGCCAATATTTGCTTAAAATTAGAAAAAAAAGAGACACCTTAAAAACATGCAAAAGAGCAAGTAGTACTTGTACTCTGTGCAATGACAATTAAGTTGACTCTAATCTAAGACAGCAAGGGAGAACACAGAGCAGGAAGTGACAATGGGACTCATGGGAGAGTATGTTACTATATTTGTTGGTAAAACAAGTGGCTTAGAGTATAGATGTTACCCATTCTTTGTGTGTAGTTCATGATGCGTGGTGCCTGGGTGGAGGCCTGGCGGACACCACTGATGGGGGTGGAGGCACGCCGGGGAACAGCAGTCCTCACAAACTGGGCAGAGTAGGGACCTGTTGACACCAATTAACGACACATCCATGAGCCAAAACCAACACACACACACAGTAAAAAAGCTGCCACTCACCCTGTGGTCTAGGTGGCTGTGTAGTCCAGCGAGGCGACGTTCTTATGGTGCCCATCTGATTGGGATTGTAGAAAGAACGACTGGGAGGCTGAAGGACACACACAACACTTCAGAGACCAGGATAAAACACTGCCCTCATACAGCTATTCTCTCATATCGATAAACATCTTGAAAGTGTCCCGAAATGTTGTCATGACAACAAGTGTACGTAAGGAAAAAGCATTGAGGCTCCTCAAAGTGTCCCCACCTCAGGCTCTTTCTAACCTGGAGCACGATCATGACCCGTCCTGCGTACCTGAGGCACAGCAGACATGTAAAACCCTGGCTGCTGGTAGGAGTCGATTACAGGGCCAGGCATGGTCCTGACTGTGGCAAGTCTCTGCATGTACTTGTTGGTGAGGATGGCTTTGCGTTCCTCTTTGCGCTGGGCTAGAGCAACATAAAGTGGCTTGGTGGCAACGATGCGCCCATTCATTTCAGTCACAGCTTTTGTGGCCTCCTCAGGGGACGAGAAGCACACAAAACCGAACCCCTTGCTGTGTCCCCCATCCGTCATCACCTGAAGTAGGCAAGGGAGGCTCAGCATAACACATTGCCTTGTGGATTCTTCACAGACCTCCAAATGCAATTGGTAAGTGTTACCTTGGCGCTAGTAATGGTACCATAAGGGGCAAACTCCTTCCGGAGTTTCTCATCGTTTATTCCATCATCCAGGTTTTTGACATACAGATTAACCCCCTGAAATCAGAGACAGAGGACACAGCATCAACTATGCATGTTTGCATTTTAACTATACCAGGTGTGCTTGTGTGTGTGAATTAATGTATAGGTTGACAAGATCATTTGTGCCCCTTCCCAAGGGACCTGATAGCGTTGGATGCGCTCCTGTTTAATTTGTTCAAACTTGCGCTTGAGCTCCCCCTGGCGTTCAAGCCTTTTCTGAGCACGCCCAACATACAGCACTTTACCATTCAGCTCTTTCCCATTCATTTCCTCAACTGCCTGGAAAAGGCAAAACAAGACACTGGTAAATAGCTAGTCAATCCAATGCTACCCATTTTACACAGCAAGACAAGAAGGTAGCACTTATTAGCTTCAATCGAGGCTAAGAATTACATTTTTGTTTGTTTCTTTTTTATTTATAAATAAGAATACAATACTCTATACATGTGATTGTTTCTGAGTACTATCCACTCATCTTCTGTATCATCAGTTTGAACATTACCATTTGAGCATCCTCATGGTTTTCGTAATTTACAAAGCCAAATCCCCGAGAGCGTCCCCTTTCATCCACCATCACCCGTACACTCATGGTCCTGCCTAGGAGAGATCCCAACACTCTTTATACTAGCCACAGACTTCTTCACAGTGGATTGAATCCATGTTCTTGAAATTATATTGAAACAATGCATTTTTGTCAAAAAAGCAAATGACATAACTTTTTTTCCCCCATCAATGATCTCACCAAATTGTGAGAAGACCCCCTTCAGTCTGTCATCTGTGTAGTCCTCGCTGAAGTTCTTGATGTAAACGTTGGTGAACCTCATGGCTTTGGCCCCAAACTCCACCTCACGCTCTTTTCTGGACTTAAAGTGGCCAACAAAACTGAAGCAAGGACGAGAGAAGCAAAAAAACTACCCATTAGACAGATCATAACATTTATGTAAGAAGAGTAATTTTAACTGATCAGAAAGTGCATACTCGACAAACCACTCAAAATCACATAGATGCGATGACCTCCATGCCATTACTGTACAATCCCTGACAGTTTGTACCGAGGGCTTACAACATTCTATACTGGTAGTGAACTTACTTCCCCCTGATTATTACCTGGCTTTTCCCAATACCTTCCAAAGAAACACAAACTAAGAGCTTTCTGATTTGTCGGAAGGTTTTGACATTAACATTTCCACTGACCTAAATGGGGACAACTGACAATTTTTCCCCAGGACACAGGCCTTTGGGTCACCAATCCCAGATTCCAACTCACTACCTGTCTCTAGGCTGAATAAAAAAAAAGAATTAAACAATTATTTTATCACAGTTTAAATGATAAAATACTGAAGAATACTATACTTCCTACTCGCTTCTTTATACTATACAGAAAGTCAATGACAAAAAGTAGACCACTTGTTAGATACATTGACAACTGAAAAGCATATCAGTCATTCAGCTTTCACTAGCTCTGGCTGTTCCCAATTCAATACTCATTAAGACGGTGCTTCAATGATGACATATTAAAACAATAGAAGTTAAAAGCAGCATCTTCACTCACACTTTTCTGTCATTGAGAAGCATTCCATTCATAGTATCGATGGCACGATTTGCCGCCTCTTGTGTCTCAAAGTGAACAAAGCCGTAGCCCTTGGAGCCATTCTCGTCACACACAACCTATAATTACAAGCTTGTCTAAGAAGGAGCTTAAACAGTCATGCATCAAAAACTTCCCAATGATACCTGACAAAAACACACAGAGTGGTCAGATCTACTTTCAACCTTACCTTACAAGACAGTATATTCCCAAAGGCTGAAAAGGTATCATAAAGGGCTTTGTTGTCAATGGACTCGTCCATGTTCTTGATGAAAATGTTTCCCACGCCAGACTTCCTTAATCCTGGGTCACGCTGAGACCACATTATCCTGATAGGTCGACCCTTGAGGACCTCATAGTTCATTGTATCCAAAGCACACTCCGCTATAAAATAAATGCAAAGGAATAACAATCAGTGTCAACCTATTTTAGGTTAGGTCTCAAGTTAACAGGGCTTATGTGAAATATTCATAGGATTCAGTGTTCAAATGTTTCAACTTTATATACAGCATTTTTTACGTGTTTGTATATGGTACACAGTCAGAAATACTGTACCATCAGCTGGCTGCTGGAAGTTGATATATGCATATCCAAGAGATCTTCGGGTGATGATGTCACGACACACACGAATAGACATAATTGGTCCAGCAGGAGAGAACTTCTGATAGAGCATGGCCTCTGTCACATCAGGGTGCAGGTCCCCTACGTACAGGGAGGCCAGGGGGTATGCTTGTTGCCCACTGCTGTTCATCCTGCTTATGATAAATACAGGGAGTACAAGGTGAAGCTGTGTGACAACACAATGCCACCACAGAGGATGAATTGAAGTTCCTTTTTTTTTTTACAGCAGCTCTGTAGCTTTGTCGGTCGGTCGACGCAAATTGCATTTGCAGGTAGTTACTGCGAATTCGCGCTTGTTTAGTCTTTGACCTTTGCCCTAATAGCTGAACGGTCTACTTAGCTCACGCTCACTCAAAAATACGTTTTATTTACATTTTCTATAAACATTTTTAATTGGTAACAGTTGCCAACAAAGTTATCGACACATGTTCGTTGTCACAGACCTTAACATTTAACGCATCAGCTAGCAAGTGGTGTAGCTAGAATTTGGTTCAGAGCGTGAGGGGGCCTGTGCTGAGATTCAAGAAAGTAAATTAACTAAACTTGGATAAAGTAGAACACGATCTCGCCGCAATATTTGGTTGGCAAATATTTAATTAAATATTGCAAGTATTAAGGCCTGTAGAAATTGCGGTAGGGGGACAATGTCAGCAATGCCAGTCTTGCAGAAAACATTGTAGCTTAGTAGTAGTAGTAGTCTAGGCTAACTCTAAAACACTTCTGTTCTGACCTTGTTCGTAGCCAGCTAACGCTAGCTAGTTTGTCACGCCAAATCTAGCTAGCAAAAACACGTTATAAAAATTAATAGTTGAAACTAACAGACTTCACCCGTCGGTTAGCCAGAAGACTGTAGGATCTTGCAACTTACCTTACTGCGGTCGAAAGACTACTCGATTTTTTTATAAGCTCTTCAAAGTACTCAAACTTTGAAATTGTTTTTGTTTAATTCAATTATTGGCGTGAAGCACCTGACTTTTCACTCCGCAACCATCACCTTTCAATTTGAGCTTTTGTGATGCGTACCAGACCATTACTCCGCAAGGGAAAATAGTTCCAAATTGCGCTGTTTGAATTATATAAATAAGTAGGCTATGCGTTATCCTGAGTGCTTTCGAATGGAGTATCACCAGAACTTTCAATCTTACGCAACATTAAATAACAAATGAAGATGGAGACATATTCTGACTTATCTTAAACGAAACTTTATTTCACTTAATGGTCTTTGACACTTTCCTTATCATTACATGTAAAGTGAAACTATGATGGTTTTAAACGACAGCTACACAAATCTATAATTACACCAATAACCAGTTTCCATTTTATCTGTACTTTTTAGAGCTATTCTAATTTCTCACAACAATTGTGCACTGGGCAATAGACTGTCACAGAAGCAAATTTTAGCCATTAGACTGATCAGTAAAAACAAAGCAAGTTGAGATACCTGATATACAGACAGGCTCTGTTCAACACTCACTAACTGCATTTTTTTAATCAAGCATGAAAGATCGACAACGATGATTATGTTTTTTTTTCAGCTTTAGGGGGACATTTTTGCTCAGTCCATAAAAAAAAATGGTCAGACTGTGCTCTATAAGTGAAATGTTGTCTCCAGCTATGTGGAATGTATGGTGGTGTGTAGGACTGACACTGAGCTTCTTGCTTCTTGATGGGATGGGATCTCCAATCAGCAACCTTCACAATGATTTGTTGACAGCTACTTTTTTTTTTTTTTTTTCTAAGGGCATTTTGTATATTAACTTGAAGAATCAAACACTGCTATTTTAAATTTACACTAACAAAATGAAGCCATAACAGAAAGCCAGGCACAGAAACTTTGGAGAAAACAACCGCTTTAAGAGGAATATTTTGCAAGCAGGGTTGATACAGTGTGATAAGACATTCTCAATTAACATCGAAAAAAGGTTCAGTTAGTTTAGGTTTTACAGAAAGATGATAGTCAATCTTGCAAAATACATGGAACAACATTTAAGCACATACAATTTTCATTGTACTGAACTCAAGCACTTGATCTTGAACAGTGAATTACACCACTAGGACAATAATCCACACTTTAGTTCAAAGAGTACTGCCTTTCAGAAAGCCTAATACAATTCTGGTGGAATGTCTTATGATACAGGGAATCTAACATGGCAAACTAAGGGGTCCCTTAATCAACTTTGAAATAGTGAATTTGTGAACATGATTTAAGAGCAAAATGCCCAGATGTCAGTGTCACAATAGAGCCTGCCTCCTTTCTGTATGAGCCCACAGCAGAATTGCACTGTTAGTTTAATACAGGATTGTACGGTGTCTGAATTTCAAAAGCAATTGTGGAGTGGGGAAGAAAATGCAACACTTAGCATCACAGTGTTTGGTGAAAATTAACTGCCAGTTTAATTACCATACGATAAAACCTGCAAATACCATGACGAATCACACACAAAAATGATTGTTAAAAAAAAAAAAGGATGAAAAATGCACAACCAGCTAGGTGGGACAAAGGAATTAAGGAAGGACAATTAGAATTCACAACCACCACCCCCCACACATACATACACAATCATTCACACATCTCCCTCTCACATTCACACAAAGCCAACAAAAACAACAGCAACATGGACTTGCTACTCAATACAACATTATTTCACAAACAAAATGACTGAACCTGCTAACAACTGAACATTACCATGTCGCCTCAGTGACCTGAGAGGGGTAAACTAGTTGGTCAGGAGCAATTCAGGCTGCTTGTCATACAGAAGGGGGAGGGGCTGATGGAGTGGAAGGGGGATGAATATAAGCTGTTTATGTTTAAGATAAGAGTGTAGGTGGATTAACAGTGCAATTCCATTAGTTTTCCCCTTCTCCGGTCTCTCCCTCATCTCCCTGGTTTTCCGATGTCCACAGCTGTAAAGAGAGTAACATATCACTTGTTACTGATGAGATGACTACCCTAAGTAGTTTGGTTGAGTAGTATGTAGACTTCTTTTTAGTAAATTGGCACCCATGAGCTGTCACCAGCACCCTTTACCTATGTCACCAGAACTTCCTGCTACCTCAATAAATGTTTGAAATTCCCTGTTTGGGTGGAGTTTCACATGCCTTCAAACAAAAGGGCACAAACATAACTTACAGTCAGGTTGTCCCTTAGTAGTTGCATGATCAATGTGCTGTCTTTGTAGGAGTCCTCATTTAAGGTATCGAGCTCAGCAATGGCTTCATCAAATGCCTGAGAAGAGAGGTAAGAATACAATCTATGAATCAACTCGTGATAAGCAGTCTGCAAATGCAGCATTTTATAAATCCCAACAAATAAATTCAAAATGTGCACTCTAGTAGATTTCCAAAAGATAAAGCAAGTCACATTGGCTCTGCATTCTTTAAACAAAACTGTATGTGATATTGATTCTCAGGGGGAAAGATGAAGAGGCATGACTTGGCATTTTAAGAAGCTAAATCAGCACTCACCGTCTTGGCCAGAGTGCAGGCCTTCTCAGGATTGTTCAGGATTTCATAGTAGAATACGGAGAAGTTGAGGGCCAGGCCGAGCCTAATGGGGTGTGTTGGCTGCATGTCCTTCTTGCTGATGTCAAAAGCATCCTGATATGCCTGCTGAGAGTTGTCCATCGTGGCTGTAGAAAGAGACACGCAATCAGACAATGCAGTGATGTCATTCATTCTGCACATTGAGTATGAGGGCAAGTACAACATGTTCTAAAATAGCGTCTTCACTTACTCTTCTTGGCATCCCCAGATGCTACCTCAGAGAGGTATCTGTAATAATCGCCTTTCATTTTCAGGTAGAACACCCTGCTTTCAGCTGCAACTGCATTGACAATGAGGAACTTATCAAGAAGTACCTGAAAAACAAACATTAAAATTATATTTATAAGAAAAATTACCCATTCATAGATCAATATTTAGTACCGAAATTCACGAAGCTAGACCGACACTTCTGTCAAGATCACTGATGAACTGCATCTTAAGAAATCTGAAACTCTTACCAGCACATCATTGCAGATGTCCTGCAGCTCAGTCTCAATCTTCTCGCGATACTCTCTGGCCATTTGCTGCTTCTTCTCATTTCCCTCAGTCTTCTGCTCAATGCTGGAGATGACACGCCAGGAGGAGCGGCGAGCTCCCACCACGTTCTTGTAGGCCACAGACAGCAGGTTGCGCTCCTCATTGGAGAGCTCCCCACCCTGCTCCGTCACCAACTTCATGGCAGCAGCCATGTCGTCATAGCGCTCAGCCTGCTCAGCAAGCTTGGCCTTCTGTACCAGGTCGTTCTTGTCCATTCTTTCGTCTAAAAAGAAGAGATGGTTAGGAGCATGTCCTAGTTCTCGATTTGTCTTGTCTGACCTCTTCAACCTAAATACATCCAACTGCCTAATGAGTTCCAATGATTTTCAGATTATTAATTACACTCATTGAGATCAGTAAGACTCAGATTGGACATATACCTCACTCATTGAGGTATACACTCCCCTCTTAACATGTTTTCGATCTTGTGGTTTCTATATAGTACAACATTTCATAATGATATTGTTTGTATTTTCATTGGTGTTTTCTATAAGAAATATTGTAATAACATAAGCTTGTTAGCTAGCCTATATTTCCTTGTGTTTTAATGGTTCCCTATAGATATATACATTTTGACGGAACTAAAGCCAATCCATTGGCTTTAGTTTGCTTGCTAGCGGCCCAACCCCAATTGTAATCACCATAAAATCACACGCACTATTTTGATCTAGCAGCAAGCATTTTTTATTAAGATTAAATACTATCCTGTGCTAACGGCATTAACAACTAATGTTACGGTCTCGACAAAATGAAATAACGAGACCTATCTAGTTATCTAGTCTAGCTAAATTGCTAACGTGAGACGAGGCGGGTCAAAATAAGACATCGGCAATCCGCAGCGGCCTGTGCTCTCTCAGAGCCTGCTACCTAGCGAGCTGGATAGCTAGCGAGCTGGATAGCTAGCTAGTGCCAATGGAGCTGTCAAAAATGTGCTAACGGTAACGCTGCCTGCCTAGCTCTACCTAGCACTACCTAACACTCGCAGAAAATATTATGTCCGTCGGTTAGTTATACAGAGGCTAATAACATCTTGTCCGGTGACAAATATAATCAACTGCATTTCTTAGATGGCGTTGTAACCCTGTTCATATACATTTTTCAACAATGAAATCATTTCCTTTCGATTGCTTACATGGCCTACGTTAGCTAGCACGCTAGAACAAAGTGTCATGAGCTTAGCAGCCTAGCAAGTCCTTGTTCAGCCTTCACGAAAAGCGCTGTCTGATTAGCGACCTAGCTCGCATGATGGCTCGCGAATATAATGACGTCTAATATGGGTACATTACGTAAATTTAAAATGGGCACTTAACATTTACATTGTTACAATACTCTGCCCAGAGTATTATATGTTAAAACTTACAGTATTAGGACTTTAATTCCAGCTTTTTTTCTATGGACGATGCAACCTCCGTCCTCCGTCTCGCTCCTCGTATCGTTCAGGGCAGTACCACTTCCGCTACATTGGCACTTCTGTTTCCTCTAACAGTAGCTGGCCAAAACATGTCTCCCAAGCCTGTGAATGTTTGATTTTGTGCATGTCAAAATATACACTTGTTGTTATATTGTTATATAATGACGGTATAATGTGTAATAAATGACCAATCAAATCTGAATTATCTATATATTAAAAGGGGACTCCGTAAGTAAGATATGGGAACTTACAGAGCACATCGATCACATTTCCAAAATGTTGCAATCTATCAATCATTTGTTAAGGACTTTACGCAAAATATTACTTAAATAATGTGTATGCACCCAACCATCTCACTGATTGGTACGGAAGCATATCGCATTCATAAAAAAATAAAAAATAAATTCTAACTGCATATCACGGAATTACCCATAAATATCACAGAATTAGCCTACGTAGGCCTATTACGGAATTGCGAGAAAATATCAGAATTATGAGAAAATAGTCAACATTGTTTTCCAGTCAGATGAGAGGCTATTGTGGAGTGCACATCGAGACAACTTGACGTCTTAACGCTGCGTAAGTCGGGATTTTCTGACGGACAGCACACTCTGACCTACAAACATGGCATTAATGCATAAAATGTTGATAGTATGATTCCTGAAATAAACTTAAACCATTGAATTTGTATCAGCGGTGCAGTTGAATGTTTCTCATATGGCTTTACGTGTAGACACTACAGTCAGTGACAATGTTTTTTGGAATGTACTTTAAATGTCTTTACGTAATGTAAAAAAACTGGTGTTGTCACTGCCCATGGTTTACTTGGGTATGCGTAACAGCACCTGTCGAAAGACAATAAAACAAGGATTTCCTGCTTTTTATTACATGTGTAAGAAATATAAATACAACACATGTGTATTGTATGCGCCACACTGATAGTTGGGCATACGTTGATATCATGCATTGATAATGCACAATATCTCATAACTCAGTTGTCTGCATTAGGATTTGTAAACATTGGCTTGACATTATGGACACAAGTAAACATACTTGAACATTTCGTCTGAAGAGAAAAAAAAAAAACTGTTGCTTTGTGCATTATCAGGGACATCCTGTATTGTGCAAGAAGTGCATGAAGCACAGGCACCTTGCAGTTGCATGCCAGGAGGTTGTCTGTTGGAGATTGGGCACATATTCGCAGAGTGCCCTAATGGGAGGGCTTGCAACCTGTGTGGCGAGTTCTCCCACCTGTTCAGAGACTGTCCTCAGTCCTTTGCCAACAAGCCCTGGGAGGCTAGGGCACCGGTGGAGCCTGTAGTGGTGGTGAAGGAGGCAGAAAAGGAGGGAGAGAGTAGAGGAGGAGGAAGTGGCGGAGAAGGTTGGGGAGAAAGAGAGAGATGGCCAGGTGGTTGAAGATCCTGTTTTTAACATTTTAACACAGGTGGCCAAGCACGAGAGGCAGCTGGTGGAAATGGAAAAAGAGCAGGAAGAGAGTGTGAAGTGGACAGAGTACTGCAACCACACTTTTGTTTTGACTAAGAATATGTGTACACCTTCTTAACTATTGTAAACATTTCAAATTTCAAGTCAAACTTCAGTGAATTCACTATCAAAGTGCACAAGGTGCCCTAGTGACCACTTTCCCCTCTCTCTGGGACATCATGACGGTACACCAGCACTCAAAACCAGAATCCTAGCAAAGGCTTGGAAGTCCTTCAGCAGGTCCATTAGGGTGCTGGCCACCAGAGCCATCATCAGCTGGTGGTTAGGACAGTAGAATCAGGGCCCAACAAGTAACTTTTAAGATGAAGCATACCCGTAGACTATTGAGCCAGACATGTAAGGTGTATTAGTTTGTGGTGCAGTGCGTGTACCTTAATGTTGGGGATGACACTGAAGAAGTGGAAGATGATCAGCAGAGGCAGCAGGCCTTCATGGGATGGGTTCCTGTCACACACACCACCACACATGTGCAAACACACATACATGGTACACACACAGACACACATACACTGTTAAACAACATAATATTGCTCTACAGAATATGTGCCATTTTTCCTGAGCTTTCAGTGTCTTGACACAATGCTTTGTACCGTATGTTGGAGTGTTTTTCACCCAAACCACCACTAGAGGTCAAAGGTGCACTATTGCACTGAACTCACTGAACGTAGGATTGCTTCCAGAAGAAAAGGTGAATGTGCCAACTAAGTTGATTTTGATGGTGTAAACTTGCAGCTCTTTAAGACTTTCCACCTTTGTCTCTTATTGTATAAGACCAAAGCTATCAGGATTGTAGATCCCATTAGTAACTGTAAAGACTTGATTTCTCTGAGCCTTTCTCTTGGTTCTCTTTTTAATGCCATGCCTGCTATTTGTCTGGCCTAATTCATTTGGGTTGTGTCCATATACAAGGTCTTTAGTGGGAGTCAACCTCCAAGTGTATGCTAGGTGAGGAACTGGTCAACAAGGCATACACAGAACACTCTGTTTCGACAATAAAGCGTTGGGGTTTTCCACTACACAGATAGTAAACAAGCTGTCAATTTGATTTAAAAATTTATCAGTGCATTTAAATACATTATCAGCCATTCGCTGACTGGAACTAAAAGAAACTCAGTGATACAAAGCTATTGGTACTGTGGTCACTACTTTAAACAACTTATTGTGCTACTGTGCTTGAATTTTCTTTGGGATTGATAAAGTGAATTTTATTGAAAATAGTAACATGTGTAATTAAAGAACTGTATATAAAGCTCAAGGTGTGCTTGAGGTCACAGAATGGATGACACAAGCATTTAACAGGTTATTATGGTGTTTTATTGTGAATTACTATGAATAAAGAATTGTTTGTCAAACATCATAATACTATGGTCACTAACAATCAAGTACAGATACTGACAAACACACTGAGTACGAATTTGTGGATTGCATTAAAACTTCTCAGTAGTTCAACTGTAAATCTGAAGATTGGCAAGGCAAAATATCAAGTGTGGTCTTAACCTAGTTCATATCAATAAGTGCACACAATAAGTTAGTTAATTATAACGAATACAATCTCAGGATTAAAAATGCAACAATTTCAAAGCTTCAGATAAAACCCTGAGAATAACAGTGACAACATCAAGCTGCTAGAAATGTCAGAATATTCCAAAAAGGAAAATTGTCATTGTACAAAATAATTGACCACATAACAACTCAAAAATGGTTAGTGATTGCAATGTCAATCTATGACAAAACTACTTTTTGGAGGGATCATTTATTGTTTTGATTCACATTCACATTTATTGTGTGATCAGGATATGGACTCAAAAGGTACAAATATCTCACATGTATTAGTTTTTCCATTGATAGTTTTTTCCAACAGGAATTGTGTAACTGTAAAAATAATAGGAGTCAGATACAAATAGACCTCTAAAGTCCATCAAAACCAGACGTCCTCTCCAAGGAACCAAATATCCCTAAACTGAAATACATGGCAAGGTTCAGAGCAGAACCTTTCTGGGAAATACATTATGGAAATGTAATTTGTTACTTACATAACGTTTGAAGGCAAATTCCATGTGTTTTCCTTTTACCATCTTATCTAGTATCTCAAGTAGGACATGCACTCTCTACTCTGTGGTGGGATGTGCTATTGTATGCTTTGACCACATGGTAAACTTGTAATGCACTTTTATTATGTGAGTCTAAAAAAACAGTACTGTACAAAAGTCTGCAAAAGGCACCCAAGAGTCTTGACATGAATATTGTGTATATATTTCTGCAGCAGTATAAAAGTATACAGTTGACAACATTATTTGTAGTTTATTCCTAGTAGTTTCATTATTAAAACATTTTTGCTTTGCTTTTGATTCATTTTGTGTTAATGCCTAGGGCATTTCACAGTACTGTAGGTCAGTAGTTAAACCAAGACAACCAACTTCATAAAATACTATAGATTATATAGTAAAAGAGAGATTCTGTTTTGACAAAAAAAAAAAAATTTTCAATAACATCCATTAGAAGTAGGTAGATGAGGAGTTAGGAGGTGTTTTGATTCCTAAAAGGGAGGACTTGGTTAGAAGAAAGCTTTCCCTTGTTAAATGCTGTTTTTGGCAATAGTTCACTTCACAAAAAATAATTTGGTCCAAAATTCCAGTAATCATATCCCACTGCTCCATGCCTTAAGGTTCACATTCACTTCACTGTCCTACTTGTCAGATAAACAGTTCCAAAAGCCACATTTTCCATGGAACATTTTCCATCTATTCCTGAAACACACACAATGTGTATTCTTACAAAAGGGTAAAATGTCCTCTGTTCACTTAATTTGAACTTGTATTTACAATTATTTGCTTTCACATGGAGATTATGTTCTAAGACTAGTGATAGATTCTAAAATCAAAGTTTGATATTTTCTATCTAATTCTGTTTTTGTATGTTCAAAATAGAAAAGTACTGAGAGGCATTGAGATTCTGTACTCAGAGTATATTTTAGAACACTGCTAAACTTCCAAATTTTCTGACTACAGTGAGAGCAAGCATTGGGTTAACTTTAGTTTCCAAGTCTTATTCAATAGGCCACTGACAGTCTCTAATAAAAACTGTATGGAAAATGATTCTCCTACTCACAAGCTTTTAAAATCCCAGCCCACCAGACAGTGCTGTACTTCTCCCGTCCCAGTCAGAAACATGATGGACCACAGGACTTTGTTTCTCTCCATCATTTTGCTTCCATGGATGCTCTCTTCAGCTGCAAAGAACAGATTTCTTGAAGTTAAGAAACCTAAGGTAAAATATGCTTGTGATTTAAGTTAAGAATCTCTCTTTATTGAAACAAAACACTCTCTTTAAATACAACAACATCGCTTATATTGTGGGTTTGTAGGGATTGCTTTTTTATGTAAAAATGATGTCCCATTTGGTGATTTAGAATGTTTCCTTTTCTACAAATCAACAGAATGAGATTGTGACGATATCAGACTATGATACTCTGGGAGATTCCGACACAAGTCCAGTAGCAGGAGCTTCAACAGATGACAGTGGTAATTAATAAATACATGTATCATCATCTGCATCATCACACACAGTATAGGAGAAAAGTATTGTGATATATGGTTTTGGGATGCATTCATAGAACAAAATGTTGTTTCCAGAGCTTCCCACATGCCTCCTGTGTGTTTGTCTGACTGGATCTGTGTACTGTGAGGAGGTCTCCCCTGAGATGACTGCAGTTCCAGCACTGCCCAAGGAAACTGCCTATCTCTATGCACGCTACAACAAAATAACCAAAATAACCAATAAAGACTTTGCCGACGTTGGTAAATGAAATTCCGTGTTATACAGAATAGAATAGTCTGTGTGTTCTTTTTTATTTCCAGGACAATATGACTTTAAAACATATGCATTACTCAACTGAATTTAGGATAATTTCACTTATTGTCATTTGAACATTTTACAGCTACTCTGAGAAGAATTGATCTTACTGGAAACCTCATCTCTGAGATAGAAGATGGGGCATTTGCTAAACTGACCCTTCTGGAGGAGCTCACTCTTGCAGAGAATAGACTGGCCAAGCTACCCATGTTACCTGCCAAACTCATTTCATTCAATGCCAATTTCAACCGTCTTAAAACCAAGGGTGTAAAATCAACTGCTTTTAAGGTAAGCCAGAAATAAGTCCCAACTTCTGGAATTAAACTCTGAATGCAGTAACTTTTAACAGGCCGGGTGATGGCTGCCTTGCAATTTTAGTGATGTTTCGATGCCAACATTGTGTACCTTAAATAACCTGAGGATCTTTAAATCTGTGAAACTGTTACAGAAACTTGACAAACTGTCGTATCTTTACCTTGGGAACAATGAACTGGAGGCAATCCCACCACTACCAGAGAGTCTTCGCATCGTGCACCTATATGTGTGTTGACAATCCTTCTGATTCCATTACAATAACATATTTTGGTAGCATGACACATTTGTTCTGATTACATCAACTGTTCTGCAGAGGATAATATCTTATTTATATATATTTTAAAGAATTGTATTTTTCTTCTTGGTCTTTTCTACAGAGAAACAACATTGCTACCATATCAGATCAGACTTTCTGCAAAACAAATGACACTCATTACATCAGAGCCAACATGGAAGAGGTGCGACTCGACGGCAATCCACTGTTGCTGGCTGAGCATCCAAAGAGCTTCCTTTGTCTCAGGGCTCTGCCAATCGGAAATTACCACTGACATGACCATATAGGAGAAACCTGCTCCAATTTAAGGTTTCAGAGGAGGAGATGCACTGTAGAGGAAGGTCATGATTCATTTGAATGATTTAAACAATCTCCTTTTATTAAGCATACTTCAGAAAACACCTTGTTCTTTAATGAGTGAAGGTTGATCAGTTGAATAATAATCTATCTATATTGCTGTTCTATTGTTATGTTGAACTTGGCAATATATTTTCATGTTAAACGCCATTTTAGTTTTTGTTTCATTTGTCAAGGCATGTGAGTATTGCACTAGGTCCTATAATGTATTATTAATTGGCAATTAATATGTACATAAAGTGTGAAACATTACAAAATGCAACATTTCTTTATAGGTTTACAGTAGCCTTCAAACCACAGCTCCATAACTACTCCATTACTACTTTTGATTTTTCTTAAATAAAAATACACTTTTGTCACAATGGCTCACTAAAATGCATTCTCAGATACAATACAGCATGTAGACAAATGACAAACTGTGAAGCGGTGTTTTAGGCACCTTCACACTGGGTGTGGGGACACAATTTAGGATCCACACAGTTGAGTAATTGATCAACAAGACAATAACCTTTGGGATTTGGATTCCATACCACACTTCTCTCAGTCTCACAATGATTTCTCAAAGTCAGTCTAAGCAATCCAGTTACTTGCATTGAGACGCTTAAAGGACTGCAGGGTCTCGTTTTCCACCGATAGATCACTTGGCTGCTGATTCGGCAAGAAGTATCAATCGTGCTTAATCTTCGCCTCATATTGTCTCTCTGATTGTTTTCTTCTGTAAACGTCATCTGAAAAATCAAATGAAGAAAAGTATGTTATAAAATCCAAGGTCATATAAAGTGGATGGACACAATAAGGAGAGCAGTGGTCAGCTCCATTTGAGGATGGACAAGTACACAAACTACAATACATGGACATAGGTATAGCAAACGTTAGTTGCCAGTATGGTAATGCCAACAGTTTTAAAGTTTAAAGCCACATTTCAGGTGTCCAATACTTTTCCTGGTTGCTTTGACATATTCAAGGGTGCTGTCATTTCACTCGGTGTCTGATTAGTTTACACCACAGGTTGCATAAGGTATTGTGCAGCGGTATGTTACTTACAGAAGGTTTCCTTCCCAATCCTGACGTTAATCATGATCCATTCCATCCCACCTCCAACACAAAAAAACAACGGCAAGAATCTGTACATCCCAAAGCGACGTTTGCCTGGGACAAGACTCAGGAAATATTTTAAATTTTGGCTTTTCTGAAACATGTCTAACTCGACTGATTAACACACTTAATAATCACAAATAATAAAGTTGATAATTAATGGTCTCAAATGCCATGTGTATTGTGATTGTCCTTTGGTTTACAATCTAACTGCTACAGTAGCATCCGTTTGCAGTAAGTGACATAAGAAGGTTCCCTCGTTTTAGACCTCAATGTACGGGTTGAGCAATCGTTCACATCGACTAAAGCACAATTAACAAATTGAAAACCAAGAAGTATAGAATTATTTTGCTTTCTAAATATGACATACTTTAGGTTCATAACATTTCAATATAATTCGTATGAATGTTAAGATTATTATACACTCACTGGCCTCTGTGGAATGCCGGCAGGCCGGCAACATCACGGAGAGACCACGGCGTATAAAACTATGTATGTCATTGAAAACATCAACGTAATATCCTGGAATGGTTTTATTGGCTCGAACCGTTTGAGTCCAATGTTTGATGGTTCGTGACACTGCCCAGTGATGACAATAGGTGTGTTCGACTTCATGCAGCACCGGCGGCGCCGACAGCCGGCTGAGAATGCCATTGGCTGCTTCAAGTCACGAAAAAAAGTGTGCCTGGCTCCAAAAGTGTATTGTAATTGACGTCATTAGCAGGCGCTAAACTCGGGACAATTCGAATCGAATGATAGATCCTATTTTTGAAATATAAATTGTATGTCGTCTACATAGGGCACATGCACAGCCCTTTACATTTCAACCTGGGATTAATGTTGACCTCACAAGTTAGGACTTCCATTCATTTACGAAGACTAAAACTATGAAGTGCAAATTAAAGAGTAGCACGTTTTAAGTATGGAGTTATGGTACCAAAACATGCTTGACAATACAGATGTGGTAAAAAAGCTTTATTACACAAGTGTGAGGAGAAGAGATTCCATACCCAAAGTCTTCATAACTCGTTATACATTTTTTTATAATTGCATTTGCTAAAGATAAATTTCTTGTCACCTACAATTTAAAATGTTCCAAGAAAAACAAACAATCCAACAATCCAAGTCTATCTTGGAAGCTTTTACAAACAGTACATGAAAGACCATTTTTTATTTATATTTTGAAGTATCCTCCTAAACATTGTATTTCACAGTATACATAAAAATAATTTGCACTTATGGCTATTTGTTTGAGACACAAACCCCAGATCAAGCACAGCATGTTACAAATGACACATATTAAAGTAAGTATACAGGTTCTAAGGAGACACTGCATAGTTAAACATGAATTTAACTAAGTTACGTATACTTGACTGTAAAAACAGCTTTTCACACAGGATAGGCAATAAGTGGTTGAATTTCTATGACAGGAGACAGGTTGACTTGCAATATCTTCTGCGCTTTTCTCCTAACCTCATCATCAGTTATTGAGTCATCAATCTTTATGACTTTAAATCTTAAATTATTTTGTTTAACTTTAAGGTCTTCCTGTGTTTTAACCAGCCAGACTGGACTGGACTTCTTCACAGACAGTTTCTCTTCAGCCTCCTCAACCCACTTTCTTTTCTGGTCCCTCCAACAAGGCATTCCATTGCTTTCCCTCAAAACCCATCCATTCTGATGCACATGAGGTAGAGGGACTCTAGAAGCTGTGTCCAAATTGCGAGAGCACACTACAGAATATCCTCTTCGTAGAGATGCTGCTTTCTTTGAATTTATGGCACCATCGGATGGCTGTGCTGATAGAGGAAGATGGGAGTTCGACATAGTAACTCCTCCCGTCCATACACCTGTGTGAAACTGCAGTCTTGCTGTGTGGCCTGTAGAAGGCCCGCTTATGTTGGTAAGTTTCAAGCAAGTGGACATATTGCTTGGTCCAGCTACAAATGCATGTGGTTTTGAAACAGTCTGTTTTAGGGTCTCCTGTGACATATTTGTCAGGAGAATCTTGGGTTGATTTTTCAGGACAACTTTAGCTGCAGGACTTAATGAGGCATAATTTATTTCAGACTTGTCCACTGTTGGTTTACCCCTCTTTTTGCAAGGCTCCTGGACTTTTGGGCCTACAGTGTCAACTGTTTTATGCAGCTTGACCATAGGCCTAATTTTTGAAGTGCAAGATTTGTATCCATATACATCCTTGCTTTTAAGAATGGTAGGCTTGTTACCCTCACCTCTGAGTTGCTCAATGAAAGTGACCAGTTCCTTCTCATTTTGGGGGAGATCCACAGACATGGGACTGAACACCCTCAGAGCCTGTAGAAGAGTAGACTGTCCAGATGAGGTGATTTGTGACCGGGACTGGACAACTTTTTCTGAATCACAATTCATGGCATTACCACTCACGGGTCACACATTCTTGTTGTTCACCTGTAAGGAAATAAAAAGATAAGTAAAAAGATAGCTAAGATGTCAGTAGACATTATCTGGTAAGAGCAGTTCCAATTGTACTCTGATTGTTCCAATTACCAAAAATAGAGTTCCAATACACGTGAAATATGAATGTATTATTCCAGTATAGTAGTACATGGAACTAGTAAAGTCACATATGTGAAGTTTTCATACATCTAATAATAATAGCCTTAAGTTTGAGGTCACAGTTTATTTTAATGCTAGTTATAAAATAAAATATTTATGTAATTATTTTTATGTTGTGGGTCTTTATATTTTATAAACCATATATAATTTATATAGTAGAATATTTTTTTTAGAGAGAGACAGTTGGGGAGACTGAATAAGAAGGGAGAGAAGGCCATGTATAGCCAGGCCCGGAAGAGAACCAGGCCCCCTGCGTTACGGCCTTACAGTAATTGTACGCGGTGAGACAACTCGGAGCCTAAAAAAAAAACATTTTAAAAAGTTTTAACGCGTATCTACTTTAGCGCAACTCTGGTTGAATACGCATGTGACCACTTTCATAAAATATCTCAAATATAATTTAAATTCTATTAACAAGCTCATTCATAGCGTGCACTACATCACAACAAAGCGTGACTGTACGAAATGTAAGTGACATATGACAGGCCAGATACCACTATGTCGCCGACGAAGGCAGAGACATGTTTTTTTCTTGTACTTTTGATAATACTAATAAAATACCTAGCTACAATACTCTTAAATGTCCAACCAGACTAGCATAGCTAGTGCTAGCTAGAGAAGCGGGGACAGTCCAGCTGAGGTGAATAAATTAGCTAGCAAGGTTTTAAAGCTAAATAGCGCCCCTTGACTTAAATACCTCACGAAGAGTCAAATACATTTAAAATGTTTTTTCATTTTAAGCTTCTTTTCTAGCAGTCGAATATCCAAGTATTGGAATCACTACTTTTGTTATTCATACAACCGCTTCAACTGCGACTAACGTTACTAGCACTCGCTACACTTGCTTATCAGAGTTGGTTAGACAGCTAGCGCTTACTGTACTTTGACTAACATTCGCGCCACACTTACTATATTGGTAAATGATGTTTAGGTAAATTGTCCAGATTAATACTTAACATCATGCCATGGCTTCGATTAGATAAATATTTACGGAATACCAACAGAAAAAAACTAGCTCGCTCAAATGTTATAGCTACATAACGAAACAGCCTTTGTCTCTTTCTTCTATGGTTTTGTTAGGCGGATTGCTTCTAACTGTAAGGCGGATACACCGCCACCTACTGCTGGAGTGTGAAGCCAGTCACATCGTACCTGGAGTCAAATCCTTCTTACATTTCACAGAGGGCTTCACATACGCCCAATTAACTGCCTCTCACCAACCTAAACCCTCAAGGAAGACAAGGAAAAACACACAGTAAACTCAGAAAAAATGGAAGAAACCTTACATTTACATTTAGTCATTTAGCAGACGCTCTTATCCAGAGCGACTTACAGTAAGTACAGGGACATTCTCCCCGAAGCAAGTAGGGTGAAGTGCCTTGCCCAAGGACACAACATCAGTTGGCATGACCGGGAATCGAACTGGCAACCTTCGGATTACTAGCCCGACTCCCTCACCGCTCAGCCAACTGACTCCTGAACCTGAAACCTTGGGAGTAGCAATGCGGTGAGGGATCCCCTCTTCCAGAGACGGTTGGTGACAGAGATGTGCAGACATACGCTAAACATAGTGAGTAGACGTCAAGAGTAGAGAATAAAAATGTGCAAATGGAGGTTGAAATACAGACATCCAGAGTTCTGACTTGGCACATGTCAGTTTAGCCAGTGGTAGCCACAGGGCAGGGAGCGTGGGATTGGCACAGCATCACAGGACAGCCAGGTAGATGGACAGGAAGGGACCAGGAACTCTGTTATCCATCATAGGAGACTGATGTCCACTTGGCAACAAGGTCCAATGTTGGCAGACCGGCGGCCAGGCAGATGTTGACAGCTCAACCCCCCACACCACTGGGGAGGTGTGCGGACAGAGAAAAGAAAGCAGGATTAAAGAATGCAAAATACCAAATAAAAGTTACAATAACAGTAAGGTCCCCACTGGTCAAGTGTGAACTAGTGCAGCAGTTTAACTGACTACATTTTTGGGGGGGAATGTGAAGTATTTTCCAGAGAAGAGAAACTCTAAATAACAACGCCCTGTCCCCTGTCCTCTTCAAGTAGAAACACAACAAACAAACAAGGTCAGGTTTGCTTTATTTGTAATTTCACATTTTATAGTACAAATACAGACATACACTTAGCAGCAGTAAAACTCATTAAACAGAATGCTTTGAATGTTGTAATGGTGTCAGCCTCCTTAACCCTCGTGCTGCCTTCGGGTCACATGACCCAAAGGTTCATAACGAACCATCGTTGTGTTTACCCAATTTTACCCAATACAAAAACATATAAAAATTATTTTCTTTTAACCTTTGCAATGTGGGGGGTCTGAGACAGCCCAACGGTTAAAAGAAAATGCTTCACTTTGTTTTTGTATGTGGTAAAGTTGTCGCAATACGACGGTGGGTCACAATGACTGATGGGTCAGAATGACCCGAAGATAACACAAGGGTTAATTAAAGCAGGACGTTTGTTCCAGAGAAGGGAGAATGCCGTATATCAAAGTATAGAGATCAGAGAAACTATAGCACAAATACAACCAGAAAATCCCAGACTTAAATGCCAAAAATCTTAAAGAGGAATCACAGAAGCTCTGAGATTGAGTGTATGCATGATTCAGCTCCATGGAACACAAACAGGCTTGGGGTGACAAGGTCTATGACCTACAGTAAAAAAGCAATTATTCGGTATAATCAAAGAGATGCATGCCACAACAGGTTGTCAATATATGTTTACGAGACACAACAAAACATCAACCCTGATGCTAGTGACAATCAAAATTAATTCTGAAACAATACAGCAGGAAATATATAGATTACTCATATACATGCAAAACAGTTGGTGTTTTGAATGTACACCATGCAGATATAATGTACATACACCAGCTTACAATTTGTACTTTTTTTTAATCAATGGTTCTTCATAGTCTACATGGCTGACATAATTCAATGCAGAGATGGTATTCTTTCTTTTATTAATCAATTATGATATTTCTTTTTTATGTATTTTCAATGTATTTCTTAATTGAATGATCATGACTGTATGGTCACTTTTCTACTCTACTACTGCATGGCTTGACCTCTTTGTAAAACTTCAGGAACTTTATATAATTTACTAATTTGTAGTTAGTCTTCTGTCTTGAGAGCTGGCCTGCAAAATGTCCAATGATGCTCCACTGTGTTTTCATTGGCCCGCTCACTCATGTGATGCACACGAGTGTTCCTAATGGTGAAGCCTTGCTTCATTATGTAGTCCATGAGGTGAACTCTTAGGGATACCTCTTGGTGATAGTCACATGGTCCAAAAGTAAAGGATACCTGGCAGTCTCTGGTGTCCATCATATGTTTGTTCCATTTTGTGAAGTTGTTAGAGATGCCTTCAAGGAGGGCATGGACCTTGGTGGTAATAGTAAGCTGTGTAATAATGACAGCCACTGGATTTGAGTACTTGGACAACTTCCTAGTGCTGGACAATTCCACCACCTGCTCAAAGATGTCCAAGGGATAGAGTGGCTTGGGGTCATTAAGACAGTGGATTAGAGGCTCAATCTGGTAAAAGTCAGCCTCTTTTCTCAGGAGGTCTGTCTCTGTAAAATCTGCTGGGAGAGTAAGCTCTGACGTCCGCAGGAAGTTCAGCACATACCGAAAGAGAGTACCATCACGGTCAATAAAGTAGTTTCCTTGGGTATCACGTGTTGTAGGGAAATCGCCACGGAACATGGCTCCCAGCATCGAGTCTGGGTAGCGCTGCAGGGTAGATAGGGAGGTGGTGTACAAGTGGCCTCCCACATTCAGTGTTACAGGTTTAGTCATCTACAAGTTCGAAAAAAGAAAAAGAGGAAGAAAAGCAAAAAATAAATGAAGTCAAATTGTATTAATGTGCATTCATTTTGTGGTTGAATTATCTTAAAACACTTACATGACTTACCCTATGGCCCCAATCTCCATTATCCATTTGTACAAAGCAGCCCACCTCCAGGTTGGACCCAAAGTTAAGGTTGGTGATTTTAGTTCAGTCAACACTTGTCTTAAATACTACCTGCGTGAGAAGAGACAAGCTTATTCATTCAAGGCCGTGAGAAGTGACTTAGCAAGGGACCTACACCAGTACTATCACTCCGGATAGCAGCGAACCGTCATTTGTTGTTATTTCTCAAGAATGTATAGCCAACCTTCACCTACCACCGTATAGAACAGCATTCGGACATAGCTTGTTAAACATATTGAAAGAGACTACAGTTAATTAACTTTTAACTTCCGGACTTACAAATACACTAATTATGAGAAAAACGGCAGGTGCTATACAGTCCGACACTGTTCTTCTGCTCAATCTGCCTATTGACAATAATAGTCAATAGGCAGTTTAGCCAGCTAAGCTAGCTTAGCTGGCTAAACTAGTGTACGAGGTATACATCTGTCTTTTCATGGTATGGAGCAGTTCTAGCTCGCAATTATGATTGACCGGCAATATTGGGTTGATTTATAGCAGCCCCTACTTGTCAATGGAAAACATAGCTTGAATTAAAGCATGCACCACTAACAAATTTGCTGAATGATTATGCATGTTGTTGCCTGTTGGCTTACGTGGAAAGCTAGCTCACGAGTTGCAGCAGAGCGTTCCATCCCTGGTGTTTTTGCAGCTGTGTAGTGTAGCTAGTATTCTGAGCTAACACGGTTAATTTAATATCATAATATTGCCAACTAGTAAATAAAAAAAACAGTCTTACCTTAAACTCAAGAAACTCCGAAGACGTTGTAACAAACCGAGGATAGTCAACCGGGACCAGACATTACGGTACTTCGAATGGCAGCTGGAAGAAACGATACAGCTAGCCTAGCATCGCACCAACCCATTCTAAACATTGCAATAACACAGTCAATTTAGGGGGCGCTCATCTTAAATCTATATAGATGTGGTCCTCAATTGGCACCAATAAAGTGTACAGGAATTTTCTCTGGATGAAACTGCAGAGCATTATGAAATCAACAGACAAAAATACTAGCTATAGTAATAAATTGCGAAAGGTAAGCACAAAATAATGTTTATTTATTTCTTTAAACATGTACAGTCTTTCCAATTAGAATGCAGCTGACTGGGTTGGGTCTGGTAATGAACTGGGACATATACAGCAGGCAGAAGCTAGTCCCACACACTTTTAATGTTTGACTAACAATCAGAGCATATTCAAAAGAGGCAATGTCTGGATAGAAATGTAATGGGCATAAACTGTTCTCTTTGTTGTCTGCACTATGCATTGCATGTCTACATCCATGAACATAGCATCAATATGAATATACTGGTTTAGAGTTCTCCCCTCATCTGCTCACTAAGTGTGAGCAGACAGGGAGTTGGAGCAGTGAATGCCAGATACGACGAGTAACAGAGAACATAAATCTCTTACTACTAGAAGTATTTCACCAAAGCAGAGGACTCTGCATAATGCCCTATAAAAGTCCAATTCAAACCGAATTGATGGATTAATAAACATTGAAGCAAAATCCCTCTACAGTCAAAACAAACACAATTTACAAATATTACAGAAAAACTGTACAATTCACAGCTTGGCAAAATTGGGGTGCTGCAACCTTCTGATAGTGTTTTGGTGGAATGGGAAATTTCAGACTGGCTGTTATCATGATCTCTGCGCATGTCCGAATCTGAACAGTTTGCCATGCTCATCATCAATGGTCAGGGTGGCAAGCTGACTATGTACAAAGTGTTGGTAAACACATTTTCACAGGTTAAAATTGGCGGAGAACATGTGTTGTTGTGCAAATCTCCTCAATCAAGTAACTATCTGAATTTGTGTTTCATACTGAACAATTAAATCAAACACTCAAACAGCAAAAATAGTTCAAACAGCAAGGCCTTAATCAGTAGCAACCTGGTCAATTATACATAATTCAATAAATTCAACAAGGCAATATCACTGACATGAGCAGCCTACTGGGGGGGGGGGAGAAATTGGGTGGGGGGAAGGAATTGTTGTGTTTAGGTACCATGTTTGAAGTTTAATCCATTTAGCCAAAGTAGAATGCCTTAAGGGCAACCACTTCAGGCCCACTAGCAGCATCAAAACCAAGCTTCATGAGAAAACAAAAATACTTCAGAAACACAACATATTGCACACAAAGCAAAACCACCAATGTGATTAATAAGAGCAGCGATGAGCAAAAATGATCATGTTTTGCAGTAATAAAGTGTTAATCTGAAAATTCAGTTAAAATAAATGCAAACAAAAGCTATTATAGCTCCTATCACAGGTTTCTTGGGTAAGGCTTGTGGCAAGGCCATTACGTAAGCTTTTTGGGGAGTGAAATTGCACTTTCAATCTCACTCAGCAAATTTATCTACCTCTACATTGCTACATTCTTACTTTGACCACCATTCTGACCTGAACTACCAGTCATGTATGTTTTAGCACACTGTATATTACTCTGGGCACTACTGCTTTCCGACTGAAAGCCAACCCCTAACATTGCTCACTCTTCTTGTCTTATCAAATCATGTCCAAATGAGACTGTCCAACTAAACAAATGAACCTGGATACAACTTCATGAGTTCTGCTGTTTTCTGTTGTTGTGTCTTTTCAACTGCACACACCGTTCCCACAAGGCAACTGTACTTCTCTCCTCTATGGCATTCTGTCACAGGGGTGGAGAGTAAACATGGATTAAAATATCATGATTTATTACTTAAATAAGAGCATATACTGTGTTAATAGTGCAGTGCTACAAGGGCATTCATATGTAAACCAATGGGGGGGGGGGGGGAATGTGTCAGCAATGCATTAAAAACAAAGCAGAACTCAAACCACTGAATTAAACAACTCTGATGTGGACATGCTTAGTTTCACAGAAAAAGCAATGTTCAAGGCACTACATTCCTTCAGAGCACTTCACCTGACATACTGCCCTGTTGTCTCAAATCAGTGTGTTTGGAATCTGATGTATTTTGGAGTTAAAGGTTAACAAATCTACAGTGAATCAAATTGTAACACAATGACAGCTTTCTGATAATGATGGATATGGTGACATCATGGTGATATTATATCAAGTATGACTGTGTCAAAACCAGAGCCAAAAGTATAAGGTACTCAGACACTCACTGAACATGTATACTACATCCACACACAAAATAGACCTACAGTACATACAAGAAACTACAGGGGCTGTATGTAAAGGATATCAACATTCTCACAAGATATTTACAAGCTCACAGGCTATGTACAAGTGTTCCTCTGGTACCCCGAACATAGACTCAGAGCTGGACTATCCTGCTTGTAATGATTTACGATTTAGGTAGTTCTGGTGTTGGGGAAGGTGCTGTCAGGGCTATGCAAGGTCATGGGGTAGGCCTGCACCCCTGCATTGTCCATGGTAGGATAGGGTGGTAGCACTCCTGCAGTTCCAAGCAAGCCCACATGACTGGGCATACCAGACCACTGCTGTGGGTACAGGGCCCCAGTCACTACACCTCCATAGGAACCAGCCGGCACCAAGTACCCAGGCTGGAGCATGGCAGACTGGTGGGCACCCAGGGTGGCAGCAGGCATGACGGGGCTTAAAGCAGCTGTCAACGGGCAGGAAAGGGGCAACTGGAACTTGTTGGGTGCAATGTGGCTTCTCACCTGGTGTGACAAAGATCAGAAGTTTATCATAGGAAACAGTGAATGTTTTCACACAGTTGTGATTCAGTACAATGTGAATTAATGTGTGGGCCTCTTCATGCCAGGTACCTCCTGAAAGGCTCTTCCTAGGGGCATGGCTCTGCCCTCTAGGTCTTGCTTATGTCGCTGTTGCTTGATCTGGTTCAGAGAGGGCCGAGGTTGATTGGCTGCTGCAAGTGTCTCCTTTGTCCAGTCATCTACAAGCTTGTGCAGGTCATCTGTGAACATGCCTTTCTTGTTGTTGCTGTTGTTAGTCTGAACCTGAACGAGTCCAGAGATTGGTTGGGGGGACTGTGGTGGGCCAGCCCCAGCAGCTGATAATGGCTGAGGTGGATTGGAAGCTGTTTGAGCTGCACTGGCACTGTGAGAGGACCCTGGAAGACAAAGAGCTTCTTAATCTCTACCCACTTCAAACCCTTCCCAGTGAATCCATTGGCTGCTGTAAGGTCTACAGTTAGCCATTATCAGCCTGCAAACTCAAGCCCAAAATGACTTGTTTCAGTAATATAAATCATACAAGTCCTTTACTATGGAGTACAGGACTATCAATCTTTGAGAAGACCTCAAGGCCTCTGGTTGGCATGAGAAAACTTGTTCAAAGTAAAGGAAAAGCCTCCAAGTTGAATCCCATCCAAAATGCAGACTTTGCCAAGAGCAAATGTGCCGGTTCTAGACATAACAGCCAAAGGATTCCAGTATTGTTTAACCCCAACACATTATTGTTGAAGCCAATCGCCAATCAACAGAAACCATTGTTACTTAAAAATACAACCACAAGACATTATTCAGCATTCAAAGACACATTGGCCAAACATTGCCATGCACTATAAAACCAAAACAATGAGGTGACTTGATACTCTCGTTGTGAAACAAGGGCCTGACATTTCAACAACACACGCCATGATTGTTTCAGTTCCAAAATTGTGAGTAAAAAATACATGAAAAAATATAAATAAATAAAAGGCCATTCCAACAGAAGAAAAAAAGGTTGAAGACAGATAAAGTAGAAAGTTAATTAGATAGTTACTACTACTGTGCTCTTTGCCTAGACATAGTCGTTTCAGAGTGGACCCTATAAAGAGGCAGAACAGCACAAGACAGAAACAGTTAGGCTGGGACACACGGCACACCACATGGCTGTGGACAAGCTGCTTCAAAGCCACACACAGCTATCAAATCAGTTAAGGAGAGAGGAGGAAAGAGGAGGAGAAGGGGTGTTTAAATCAGTGAACATAAATGAGACAGGGCAGGGTGGGGGCGATTAGGCACACAAACTTGTGCAATCATTCCAAAACATGAGGAAAAGAAAAGGAAATTGAGGGGCCTACGACAGTGATAAGCTCTTGGATCTGGTTACATGGGGTTGGAGGAGGCTGCTTCAGCGTTGGACAGACACCCTCACATCCTGTCCTTTCAGATGACACTATCCTGTTCCTCTTTTGATTTCTCCAGTTGTCTGGCTTGAAATATATTGCCTTGAAATATTGTATTGCATACTGGAGTGAGTTGGACAGAAAACCTAAACGAACAAAGCTAGCACTTGAGCTTTGGTAGGGCTTAAATTGGACCAACTCAAACAAAAGCTGTACTCTATTTGAGGCTCAGAAGACACAGCCAACATAGACCTGATTCTCCAGCCTGGCCATGAAGTGACACTCAAATTTCCAGACTGCTGGAACGCTCAAATTCTGTAAAACAGTTTGTCAGTATGTAAAACATAAAAAGGACAAAACAAAAAATCAAAGCTAAAAGAGCACAGAGATAGAAGGCGGAGCACGACAGAGTCAGCACTCATCAACACATGCAGGTAGAAGAGGAGAGGAAGTGGAAGTAGAAATATTGATGATACAGCCCTTTTTTGTCCAGGAGAAAGTCTCCATCACTGCCCTGCCTTGCGCTTGCACCATGCACATCCACTCCGTCCAAACAGGATGGACACAGAGAGAGAGAGAGAGCTCCTTATGTACTCTGGCCCAGCAGGCTTTTCTGGGACAAGGTTTAGTTGGGACTGGGGAGAAAGGGGGCTGGTTGCTATATGGTGTATACCTGGCTGAGCCAGATGTTATAGAGTTGAGTAAACTAAAACACACACACACACACACAACACAAACAGTATGATACAAAAGCTTTGGCACGAGCACACACGCACGCACTCTGGGTCCAGATATACCCCTGGCCTGTCCATGTTTGGAGTGGACAAGCTTTAGCCTTTAGCATACATTATGTTTTTGGAGTCTGCTTGTTAAAGCCAGAAGCTGCAGTGCACAAAGCGTTTGTATGAAGTGCGAATTCAACCACAAATACAGATGCTTTAAAGGCTAGGGGCGAGGGGGGAAAAGACAGACAACGTGGGCTTGTGTCCAGGGGAAGGAGGGGGGGGGGGGGGGGGAAGAGTGAGGGGGGTGAGGAAGACGGTCCACTTCATGACAATATACAGAAAACAGGTCTGGTTTAGAGGAACGTAGAAGAGGTGAAACAAAGAGGGAAGAGGTATGAGATGAGTGGAGGAAAAGTAGAAGAGAACAAATACAAACAGATGGACAGAGACACGGGTCCACTGAGGAATCTAGTGCGTGGTTTGCTACTAGATTTATAGGTGACTCTCTCTGACGATTGGTGGTAAACCGTCCATCCTGTCAAAATCAATATAAGAGGGAAGAAGAGAAGAAACAAGAGAGAGACACTTGTGTAAAAGTGCACAGAGACTGGGATTCAAACCCCCCACCACCAACAGCACCAGCACAGGACGGACAAAAGGTCAGAGACACACAGACTCCGGGGGAAGACTCCTGATGTTCACTACAGGACAGGTTATCATCAAGCACTGAGGAGAGACCAGCTTTACCCTCTTCTCACATCAACTATGGAGGTGTTTCCAACAGATGGAACAGAAACCTTTTCTGCCATCCATTGTGTTGGGATGACATTAGGCCAATGCTTGTGTTAAGACAGGCATTATGAGAGGAAATGTGTCAGTACTTGAGAGAATAATTGTATAAAATGTGTGCCGTGTGTAAATTATTGAACTATAGAGCCAATATATATTTAATTTCAATGTCTTTCAAGAGTTGTTTTGCAATCCTGGTATCCATAAATGTATGTACAGTATGCGTATAACACAAGTTTCTTGGACTGCGCTTTGGAGAGGTTGTGCGAGTGTGTGTGTACCTTGGCCGGGACCTGTATTGGTAGTCATGCTGTCGCCGTGGAGTGCTGCGTAGATGTTGTCTGAAGAGAGCGAGCCCTTGAGGGAGCATGGCTGCTGGGTCTGGACCGGCTCAGGGGCTGGGATGGTAGCTGACGTGCTGGAGCTGCTGCTGCCACTGGAGCGGGTTGAGCCGTCAGACTGAACAGAGCTTTTGGCTGGAGAACCAGACGAGCTGGCTGCACTCTCACCTGTGGTGGACAGAAAGTAGAGCAGGATGAGTCAGCCAGCCCATATAAGCTTGTGTACGGGCGAATCACCCACTCCTAAGTATCCTTCCAACTCCCTGACTTGTTCCACGATCTCAGACTGGCAACCACGTCTCATTCGCACAGCAACTCACTACCCCGAGTCCTCGAACCTTCATTATTCACACAGCAGACAGATTTCACTTTCTCACCATCTCTTTTTCATGTTTAAGAACTCGGACCCCCTCCCTGACACACCTTTCCTCTCACCCGCGGTGGTGTTGAGTTTTTTTTTGAGCTGCTGCACCATGGGGTTGAGCAGCTTGCCCGTCTTTAGCTTGTGTTTGCTGGACCTGCGTCTACGGCCACTGGGGGGCGCCGCATGCAGCAGGCCAACACCAGGGGGCAGAGTTTTACCCAGCTCCTTATACAGGTGCTCAATCTCGTTCCTCTGGAAGGCTTGCAGCTCAGAGATCTCCTTCGTGTGTCTGTCGAGGAAGACCAGGGAGAGACAACGACAAAGCAGAGGGTGTGTCATTCACCTCTCGGACATCTCTATTGGCTTGACATCATTTCAAAAGGTTACCAACACAGCTAAACCAATGCAAGGTTTTACAGGCAACACATCTGTAGTTGTCTATGTGAGTGTGGGGGCTGTATTTCAATGGCCTTATTTTGACGCACTGTTTATGTGTGTAACTGCTGTGTGTGCGTTTCTACGTACTTTTCTCTGAGTCTTTGCAGCTCCTTTCTCATGTCTGCATCCTCAAACTCAGAGTCGTTGTCACTGCTGACATACGACGACTGAGCGTGGCCTCCGGGTGGCGAGGGGGCGTGGCCGTTCAGTGCCGCAGTCTGCCGGCTCGGTGAGTCTGAGCTTGGAGTGCTGTTGCTGCGGCCAGTCCGACGCAGGAAGGCCACCGCCCTCTTCATGAGGTCACTTCCGCTGTGCTCAGAGAGGGCGTGTGCCGGGGGTGGGTCATGGGCAGGGGGAGGAGCCAAGCTGCTACTGTCCTCCTCCCCCGAGTCAGAGTACAGGCGGAAGGAGTAATGTGTGGGGGTGTCGATGGTTTGTGCCCGAGGTATGTGGGTGGGAGTGAAGTCGGGACTGGAGGTGTCCCGGTAGAAGTTGGGGGGGGCAGAGTAGCGGTTGCTACTGTGGGGTTTGGGGCCAGCCTCGGGCCCTTCCTCCGCTGTCACCACTGAGAACCTGCCGACGGCCACACAGCCCTGGCCCCTCCTGGCCCCCGGCTCGTTGGGGGCGTGGGACCCCCCCGAGCCACTGGAGGGTGCTAGTGAGCTGTTTGAGCTCCGGCCCCTCCTGGTCTTCTCCAGACGACGGACTACATCCGGGGGGGTGGGGGGGACGATCTGGGGAGACGGGTGGGAGGACAAAAGAGGAAAACAACAAGAAAGGAAAGGACTTGTCAGATCATGATCACACGATGCAGTGCACTGAGATGCTGCATCACGTTAATATCGTTTGTACGTTCAGAATGCTGTGTAAAGGCTAAGGAGAGGTGTTACCAAGTGTCTTACCTGAAAACGGCTATTTGAGTCGTGTGAGCTGGAGTTGTCGTTATCCAAAACCTTGCCAGAGGCTGGAGGAGGAGGAGAAAAAAAAAATATATATATATATATATATTAATTCATACAAAAACTGCTCAACATACAATACAGGAATGCTGGAGCTGTCCAAACACTTGTTTAATGTAGTCAGTCTGTGTTCATTACCAGGTACTGCAGAGTCACTCAGGCCCAGGCTGTCTGCACGCTCGGGAATCTGAGGCTGAGACAGAATGGGACAAGGATCTAGTCAGTCTGTTCTAGGTGGGAATGAGACAGTGTGAACTCACTAGTCACGATCCTGCTCGGACCCTGGTCTGTCTGGACAAGTTTGGCCTCACACACAGCTAAATTGGCCCCCGTCAGGACATGCAGTTGAACTTGCGATGGGTGCAGAGCCTAATGGAGTAGCTGGCTTGTGTTCAGCACTACTCAATCTCCTCAGTTGTAAATGCTATATTAAGCTCACTGTGGTACATTAGAACGATCGATAAGGAACCAATATTACAGCAGGAATTTTAACAGAGAACTATCAGATCTCCTCGCGCACACACACACACACACACACACGTACCAGCAGCTCTCCCTTGCGGGCCGGTCCTCCCTCCCCGGTGGCCTGGCAGTCAGACACCCCATCTGTGCTGGAGCCCTGGGGGTCTGATGCTGTGCTGGAGGGCTGAGAGGGGACGTACTCCTGGTACAGCAGGTTCCTCAGCTTCTCATCCAGGGTCTTGATGGTGCGGTCCACAAACTCCACTCTGGGGGGGCCCTCTCCGTCAGACTCCCCTGGACCTCCACCCCCAGAGCCCCCTGGCTGCTGGGAGGACCCTGGGACAGCCTGGTGGGCTGGACTCTGGGGTTGGGAGGTCACAGTGCCAGACGGGATGGGGGTGGCATAGGGCTGCTGGAGGACTACTGATTGGTGGGAGACCAGAGGAGGGGGTGGTTCTCCACTGGGGCTAGCCTCCTGATTGGTTACGGAGGAGGCTCCACCTGCTCCCTTGTGGCCCAGGGTCACATCTAGAGACACGGGCGGGACGATGGGGCAGCAGGGGAGGTCAGTTACCATGGAGACTGTGGGGATGCAGGGCTCGTCAACAGAGAGGGAGTTGTGGCGGTCAACAGTGACAACAGTGGAGGCTTTGGCTATAGAGGGCTGGATGTGCTGCACCCTGGCCTTGCCCACCTGGGGCTCCTGAGGCTGGGCTGAGTCTGCAGGTGCAGAGGGGGTGGAGGACACTTGAGCAGGGACTGGAGGGGTGCTGGAGCTGGACTTGACTGAAGATGAGGCAGGACCTCCTGATTCTGGGATGCAGAGACGGATAGATAAGAGGGAGTGGGACCTTCTGTGCACGTCAGTCAACAACTATTACATCATCACTTGTCTTCCCAGCCCCCCAAACTCTGTCAGAGAAGACATGCCTGCAATGTAGCAGTGAGGAATTATACAACCGACCCCAGATTCCACAACACACACACACGTACGCCTGACACACGCATCTCAGTTTCTAAACACACATACATCACAAAAAGCTGAAGTACACCAACTATCATGCAAAATAATTCTATACCGACACTAGGATTCAGCACTTTCTGTTGGTCGGGTGTGTGTATTTGTCCGTGTCATACCCTTGGCTGTAGAGGCGTGGGCGGGGCTGGGTTCTCTGTCTGGAGTGGGCGTCTCAGCCACGGGGCAGATGATGAACCAGCGCTTGCCAGTGTGGAGGACTGCCAAGGACACAGAGACACACGGGCTCAGAAATACATACCAGCTAAGCAGGAAACGGACCCCAAGCAGGGCAATAGGAAGGAGGAGGCCAGAGCGATGATGGGGTGACAGAGAGAGAGACAGAGACATGGCGTGAATGATGGTGGCAGATAAACTGCCAAAGTCATGACGTCTTCTTTATCCTATCATCTCCTCCGCCTCCATCCGTACCCCCCCCCCCCCCCCCCCTCCCCCCAGGCTGCATCTGCTGCTGCTGGAGGGCAGCCAGGCTGAGGCTGACCAGACACACACTGAGGGGCGCGGGGAGAGCACAACACTCACCGTTCTGCTGGTAGACCAGCTGTGGGGAGTTGGGTGTTGCAGACTTTACACACTGAGGGCAAAAACACACATTTTATAAAGTGCATGGGAGACTGGTGCATCAGCGGGCTATCGATAGACAATAAAGCTTAAAAGGGTCTTCTTAAACAAAGTCACAGAGTTGGCTCTTATGGCAAATTGAGTTAGTGGAATGAGTCATATCAGCAACTATATTTATTTGTTTATTTTTTGGCAGGAGCCTTTGGCAGCTCTGCTCACAGTGTAATCCTAAGTGGAGGCGGAGGACGCAGCAGAGACCGTCTGCAAGAAATAACAGCTCTGTCTTTGCTGTACATTCTAGCTCCTCTTCTATGCTGCCTCCCTCCAATCTTCACCCCAATGCCAATCCTCCAGACGCTCTGCAACTCCGTCCCCTAAACCAGCTCCACCCGTGTGCCCCTCCTCCCTCATGTTCTCACCTCTCCCCCGAGGGGGCCAGCTCCCTGGCTCTGCTGAGGGCTGCTCCCCTGGTCGGAGCCCCTCTCCCCCTCGGCGTCCTCGCTCAGCATGTCCTCGGCCTTGTCCACAATGTCCTTCAGCTGGTCAATGAACATCTCCTTCTCCAGGGGCAGGATGAAGTCATTCTCCACCTGAGGGTAGGGAGAAAACCGAACTAGGACCACCGTTTCCGGGTCTTTAGGTTGTGGTTTTCCTATTTGAATCCTAGACTGCACTGCTGCAAGACATCAGAGGCCTTTCGGCTGGACCGCAGTAGTTGGCCAGAACGGACCCGTACGCTAGTATTTTGTACAGAATTTCTGATGCCAGAAGTCAAATCTCAAGATTTAGGGTTATTAAATATTCATCTGACTACAGGCAAGGGTTCCCACCCAAAATACAAGAGGGACTTTAGAGAGAGTGAGAGGGGGGGGGGGGGGGAGAAGGGGGTATTTTTTGCTGCAATGCAGAGAAGAACAATAGTTTCACTAGTCATGATGACAGAGCACCTCTCTCTCAGAGCACCTCTTTCTCAGAGCACCTCTTTCTCAGAGCACCTCTTTCTCAGAGCACCTCTCTCTCAGAGCACCTCTCTCTCAGAGCACCTCTCTCTCAGAGCACCTCTCTCAGAGCACCTCTCTCTCAGAGCACCTCTCTCTCAGAGCACCTCTCTCAGAGCACCTCTCTCAGAGCACCTCTCTCAGAGCACCTCTCTCAGAGCACCTCTCTCAGAGCACCTCTCTCAGAGCACCTCTCTCAGAGCACCTCTCTCTCAGAGCACCGCTCTCTCAGAGCACCTCTCTCTCAGAGCACCTCTCTCTCAGAGCACCTCTCTCTCAGAGCAGCTCTCTCTCAGAGCACCTCTCTCAGAGCACCTCTCTCAGAGCACCTCTCTCAGAGCACCTCTCTCTCAGAGCACCTCTCTCAGAGCACCTCTCTCAGAGCACCTCTCTCAGAGCACCTCTCTCAGAGCACCTCTCTCAGAGCACCTCTCTCAGAGCACCTCTCTCAGAGCACCTCTCTCAGAGCACCTCTCTCAGAGCACCTCTCTCAGAGCACCTCTCTCAGAGCACCTCTCTCAGAGCACCTCTCTCAGAGCACCTCTCCCTCACACATAGCTGTCTGGCATGGGCCTCGCTGTTTAACTACAAAACCTCGTGGGTGAGTCTTATATGATTGGACTCCCTCTTCCTGAGGCTGTACCATG
Organism: Osmerus mordax; assembly: GCF_038355195.1. Taxonomy (NCBI): domain Eukaryota; kingdom Metazoa; phylum Chordata; class Actinopteri; order Osmeriformes; family Osmeridae; genus Osmerus; species Osmerus mordax. The sequence goes on from NC_090056.1 coordinate 10,660,300, forward strand.
TAGGTGGCGATCTCCTCCGGGGCATCTCCATCCAGGTCAAACTTGAAGGTGACCATCTTGTGGTTGTGAGTCTCCAGCTGGCATTCCACCATCTTATCTCCCGTGTTACACACCTGCACCAAAGGCAAGGCCAAGTTTCGCCCTGTTTATCACCAGCTAGGGAATCTTTAGCAAAAAAGCCTGTAGGTGTGTGTGTCCGGGTACTCACGTTGAGCATGCTGAGTTTGGGCCTGCTGGTCTTCTCCTGGCGTGAGGAGCGTGTGCGCGTGGATCTGCGGTGGTGCTTCCGGATCCTTCCTTCGCCCTTCCCGCCGTGCGTCCCCTCGTAGCCGTCGCTCATCTCCTTCCCCGAGGTGGCGTCTGAGTTCACACTGGGCCACACAGAGGAACCAGGTCACGTCACCACAGAGGCTGGAACGCTGGACACATTCCAGAGGATGACAACCTCGGAGGGCGCGTGTTATCGAGGCTCAAGGAAGAATTCACTCCCCATGAACGCCTCGGTAATGACCTCTAACAGTTGCTTTCGAAAACAAAGCTGAAGATGAAAGATACATGGGGCACAGAAAACACCCCGATACAGTTTCTGCTCTAGAGGATATTGTTTATTAAAATCTGATCTAATGGGAGTTTAAATAAAAGAGCCTAATTCCATTGAAACCCCAGAGTTTGTTGCACAGATCAAATAGATAACTTTGGCTTCCTCCCTCTTCATACAGCCACGTTCCCTCAGACACTCCATTCTCTGGACTAAAAGTGCCGTCATATCCATTGGACAAGTCTGGGCAGCTCTGCTACCACCCACTCACCATCTGAGAGAGAACCGCTGCCATCCAGCAATCTCTCCATCATCATAACACCAAACCTCTGTCTCCCAGTGGGCTGGGACATGCCCTCCACCCGAGCCTCAGAGAGCACCACCCCTTTCTAAAGCCACATGAATCCCTCACAGTGAGAGGCCCCGGCAGACAGACTCATACCTGTCATGGGTGTAGCTCTGTCCTGATGCTGGTTTCTCCGATGCGGCATCCTACAAAGCAGACACACAGTTTACGTCAAGGAGGGGGGGGGGGATTGTCAGGAAACAAGGGGGGTAAAATGAGGCCTGTGTGGAGTAGAAAGAGGGAAGACCAAGGAGAGACAGGGCTGAGAGGGGGCTGGAGTCGTCTCCATACCTCCGGGTTGGGCTCTGCGGGGGCCTGTCCTGTGGGAGCGCTGGCCTGGTTCTGCTGAGTCAGGCTGCTGCTGGCAGCTGCAGCAGATGAGGATGATGATGATGTCTGCGGCGCTGCAGGCTGGCTCTGGGCATGGACCGGATGCTGGGCCAGGTGTGGGTTCTGGTTGTGGTCCAGCTGGCTTGCTGCAGTGGTCGTGTCTTGTCCGACTGGCATGGGAGAGGGGAACACTGCAGGCTGGGTGGGGAGGGCTGAGGGGCCAGGATCTGGGTGGCTGGGATGGGCCTGCTGATGGGCCTGCTGATGAACCTGCTGCATGTGCACAAACAACTATTTAGATTAAGACACACTAATCATGTGCCCGGCAGGACACAACAGCACACAAGAAAATGCATTTTACAATCTGAGCAGTAGAAACAACAGTGCCAATTCAGGCCTCTTGATAACACACCGGACCAGCAGCTCATATATTTACCTGTCTTAGAGGCTGAGAGCTGGGGTCAGGTAAGGGGGCTGGCTGGGGGACGGTGCACCGCGGCGGGGCAGGACTGGGGTGTGTGAGCGGTGTAATATGCAAAGCAGTGGATGGGGCGGGGATGAGCGCGGGCTGCGGATGAGGAACTTCGGTTTGAAAGCTCTGTAGCAGAGCAGAGGGGTAGACCTGCTGCTGCTGTGGCATAGGGGGCACCACCGTGGCCAGCTGGGGTGTGGGGGAGAGGATGAGGGGCACAGGGGCCGGGGGAGCAAGGGCACTGTCCATGTGCAGGGGGGACAGGGGGGAGACCGAGGGGGGGAGAGTCTGGCCAGGAGAAAGGTAGATAGGAGCCAGAGCTGGAGCGAGGGAGGAGGCGGCGGAGGAGGGGTAGGGCTGGGAAGGGGGGCACGGGGGAGGATAGGAGGAGTCACACCCAGCCACCACCTGGATGGTGGGATATGAAGCGGGAAACTGGGGGAAGGAGAACAGAGGGAGAAAAATAGGCAAAAGAAGAAAGGAGGATGCTCTGGGTAAAGAATGTCTGTATACAGATACTTGACTAGAACTAGCTATTACAGCAACTCCAATAGCATCCGCCCCACCCACAGCCAAATACAACTGAAGTAAACATCAGTTCTGAGCAGAAGAGACCGGAGAGACGTCTGGGGCAGTGTTGAGGGCGGAGCGGAGGTGTACCTGGGCTCCATGTGGAGCGGGCAGAGAGGCGGAGATCTGCAGTGGTTGTAATTGTGGATGGACAGTCGGAGCCAATGAATGCTGGGGAGGGGCTTGTGCAGGCAGGCTGGATGACGATTGGTAGACATTCTGAACGAGGGTTGTCCCACCTGCACCATGCTGTGGCACACTCTGACCAGGAGGGAGACTCTGCACAGACAGACAGACAAGAGACCGAGACAAAAACAGAGAGAGAAGAGAGAAAGAAACAAAGAGAGAGACGGAGAAAGAAGAGAATTACAGCGAGGGGAAGTTGGATGATGGCTGAGATCCCGGTTATATCTCTCATTTGGACATCTGTTTTTCCTGCTATTCACCCGCCCGGCTCAGAATGGTTTCAGATTTCCCATCCTGTCCGTGCGGCTGGAGTCAGATAGCATCTGCAGCGCACACACAGCCACAGAACAGGCCTGCAGCGGACCCAACCGTTATTGTTGTTTTCATTACTCCTCCATTTCCTTCCAGTTTGGCCAGGGTTCAAAGACACCGTTTAGACGGCTCTACTCCCTCTGTAGAAACGGCTGACCCCTCACAGCTGGGCCTGACACAGCTGGGGCCAACACTAACAGACTAACCACGCTAGTATGAGCGGAACACAAAGTGTGTGAAACGCCGAGCACTCCTCTCTCTCTCTGTGGAAAAGGTACGATGTAGCGATGTGTGACGGTGCGTGTTGTGACGGTGTGGTGTCAATTGGTTCTACCTGGTTCAGGAAAGCTGCAGGGTAGAGATAGGGTTGGAACTATTGAGAAATACAAACACAGGGACAGAGAGGTGAATACCCAACTCAGAATGAAAGGGTGTGTGTGTGTGTGTGTGTGTGTGTGTGTGTGTGGGGGGGGGGTTTAGACAGTCAGTCGTTGCGGGCTCATCTCACCTGTTGGGCAGGTGGGAGGGAAGCCGGTTGGTTGTGCTGTCCAGTAGTAGCTGCAGGTGGCAAGCTCTGGTGATGACCAGCAGGTTTGTTCACTGGGTAGGACTGTGGGGCAGCCATCTGCTGAGGAGGACCAGGGGGGGGCTGATAGCTCTGGGCCCCTGCAGCAGGCGGTGTACACATGTAGCCTGCCGCTGGCACAGTCTGCTGGGGAACATGTGAAGCTGAGGGGGCGTAGCCCTGGGAGCCAGGGTTCTGTGGCCCTGCTAGGGGGGCCGCGGGGTAACTCTGCAGGGTTGGTGGTGGCAGGGCGACTGGGGCTGAGGAGGAGTAGCTCTGAGGCACAGGAGGCTGGCCTACCTGCTGGATGACTTGAGGAACTGAGACCTGCCCTGTCTGTTGGGCCTGTAGACTGTTTTGGGTGTGTTGAAAAGAAGGCTGTCCCATTTGTTGTTGTGGTTGTTGACTACAGGTCTGTCCAGTGGGCTGGCTGAGTTGCTGCTGGATCTGGGTCTGTGCAGCCGGATGGCTGTGCTGCACTGTGGCCTGGGCCATCTTCTGGCTGTGCTGCTGTTGAATAGGCACCTGCCCAGTCTGTTGGCTGTACTGCACTGGTGTAAAGTTAGCTATATTACTAGAGCTCGGTCCAGGCTGCTGACAAAGAGGTATGACTGGAGCTGGGGCTAGGATTGGGGCTAGGGCTGGGGCTGGGGCTAGGGCTGGGGCTACGGCTGGGGCTAGGGCTACGGCTGGGGCTAGGGCTGGGGCTAGGGCTGGGGCTACGGCTAGGGCTACGGCTGGGGCTACAGACTGTGTAGCTGCAACGGAGGCCTGGGCAGGGAACGGCTGTGGGGTGGGGCCCCTCGTGGAGGCTACAGATGCATAGCTCTGTGTCTGCTGTACAGAACCCACTGGAGTGGTGAAGCTCTGTGCAGTTGGATGCGGAGGCTGTGCTGCTGCTGCTGCTGCTGCACACGCTGCAGGTACAGACTGTTGGAGGGGTGTGGCAGTGGTCTGTTGTAAACTTGGAGGGTAGCTCGCTGCAGGCTGAGTCTGCCGAAGAGCGGGAGCCACAAAGCTCTGTTCGGACGCCGTCTGCAGGACTGGCGGCGCTGTGTAGCTATCCCCTGCCTGCAGCTGCTGGAAGGCTGCCGCAGAGTACCCAGCCGCCTGCTGCTGGCTCTGAGCCGGGTAGCTCTGCGCCGCCTGAGTCTGTGGAGGAGGAATGTATGGTGTAGAGTGACAGGCTGCAGCTGGGTCTGTGTAGCTGGCTGTGGGGGCAGCGTGCTGGAGGGCTGCTGCTGCTGAGAAGCCGGCCGAGGCGGAGGTGTGCTGGGCAGGCCGGGGGGCCGAGGGGTAGCTGTGTCCGGGCTGGAGGTGCTGCAGGGCCGGGCTGGAGCACAGCAGGCTCTGGAACGATGGATGGTTCTGGAGCACCGCAGAGCTGGACTGGAAGGACAGACAACGTGTTAGTACACAGACCCTCCAAATGCCAAAGCAATTACCTTTGCTCAGTTGAAATCCTCTATTAAGTATGAATGAATGTCTTCCTCGGTCTATTGTATTGACTTCTGAAATAATACCAGACGTAAATACGGCTATGAAAAACACAGGATGCCAGTTATAATGAACAATGGATAAATGCGTTTGAAAAACATCCATGGGAGAAATGAAAGCAGGACGAGACAGGTGGACAACAATAACAGGAGGGAGGGAGAGGGAGGAAGGAAGGGGAGGTTAGAGAGAGGACAGCCCCCATCCCACCCCCCTGACTGCTGCAGCCAACTGCACATCCTGGGTATGCAAGTCAAGGGAGGGGCAGAAGAAGCAAGCGGATCCGGCGAAGAAGACAGCTGTGCACATTTTTGCCATTGGGTCAGTGAAGCAGAGAGAAGACAATCATCAGGCCAGCTGGAGCTGGGAGAGGTGGTTAGTGTAGTGTTCATCCAGAGGCCCGGCCCCACAGATCACCATCAGACCCAGCAGGAGCAGGCGGAGGGACTAGAGCTTTCAACAGTGGTGAAAGGTCAGAGGGCAGCAGGGTGCCCTCCCGTGGCAGCACTAAGAGAGACAGCCCTGAAGAGGCAGGGGGGGCCAGAGAGAGCAGATCAGCTCCATGCAGCACAGAGTTGGGCCTCCTACAGGCGGGGAGGAATAACCTCTCTAGTTGGAGCCCAATAGAGAGCAGTGTAGACTACAGGGACTCCCGAAGCCCGTGGCTCGGTGTGACCTACCACTGCCATGGCCCCAGTGGCTCGCTGCTCCCCAGCACAGTAACTGGCCCTGCGGTCCTGGGGGCGGGCTGGGGGGGCCGTCTCCCCACCCAGACTGACGCCTTTCAGGAGACCCTTCAGACTGCCGTCTCCATAGCTATGAGCAGGCCTGTAGGTGGTGGGCAGCTGGAGCAGGGAGGGGCCCTGGTTGGAGGAGGCGAAAAGGGGGGCGGTCTTGCGGTTGATGATGTTGAGGAGGGACTTCTGGAACAGGGAGAAGTCTGAGCAGTCACTTCCCGCCCTGACCCTTCCCGAGCATGACGGGGTCGCCCCAGGGAGGTGGGGCCTGTGGGCGCACGCACACAGCTGAGGCAGCACGGCAACCGGGGAGGGGTGGAACCGCCCCTCCCGCGACCTCAGCAGGAGCAGGGAGAGGCAGCCCTGGCACATGTGGGACACGGCCGGGGCTTGGTGGCGGTGGGGGGAGCTGAGGCTGTGGAGCAGGCTCAGGTCAGAGTGTCTCCTCCCCCTGGGAACGGGCAAAGCTGGGCTCTCACGCGCGGCCTCCGACGCCTGCTCCATGGAGGAGTCACTATGACGACGAGATACTGAGGGAGGCGAGAGGTGCAAAAGGGGAAACGTCGCGCTGTGGGAGGGGAAGCCGTCTTCTGCCTCGGAGTAGCCCTCGGAGGCGCTGGTGTCTGATTGTTCGTCGGTTGGCGACGAGGCGGGGCTGACGGGCTCAGAGTGCTGGGACTGGAAGAGGGTGTGGAGGTGGGCCATGTGGTGGCCCCTCAGCGTGTCAATGACCGAGGTGCTGCCTCTTCGCACCCCCACGGCCAGCCCCGCCCCCGACCTGAGCTCCTGACCGGGGGGCCCCGGCCCGCCCCTCTCACATGACCTGGGCCGCTGAGAGGGCAGGCACGGGCCGCTGCGCTGGCGCTGATGTGGCACAATCCCCCACAGGTAAAACATGTTACTCAGTCACACGTGTACAAGCAAAACACAGACAACTGGAGGGGAATGGATACGGATGAACTGAAGGACCCAACAAACATGTGGAGTTTTAAAGATATACCGGATTTGAGGCTTGCTGTGCAATATGGGTTTGTGTGTCTATATTGGGACATCCGGTTCAACCATATGCGCATGTACAAACATGCATGAAATGCATCTAAATCAGGATTGATGTGCTCATGTCCAAATTGATGCGTGTTGCATACATGCATATTAAGGATCCTATATGTTCATGTTTATGTTAATGACCTGTGCGCGCGTTGAGTGCGCGAGTCTATGTGTATGTTGCTGGCAGACACCGACCTGCTGTGTTGCCATGGAGATGGGCTCCAGCAGGGACTGGTAGAGGACACTGTGCTGGCTGCTGTGGGAGTCAGAGTACACAGTGGAGCCCAGACCGCTGTCAAAGGTGCTGTCTGCTGCTGAGACACAGGGGAGAGGAGGAGGGGCAACTCATTACACACACACACACAAAGCCCATCGCCCACACATCAGGTGAACCACGCCCGCGTCACAAGGAAGGAGGGGGGGGTCTTACATGTGACAGAGGTGGTGCTGGTTGGTAGGTTACACAGCCGGGCGTGCTGGTCTGCCTCGGGCTCCTCTGGCTCCTGCAGGGGGGGCTGTTTTCCTTGTGTTACCCCACTGGAGGTGCCCTGGGGCGGGGCGCCGTGGGCCCCAGGCCCCCCCTCCGCCTGCTCCACCGGCGGTCCAGCTGATACGGTCCTCTCCCTCCTCCACTTTATCAAGGCCACACGGTCCCTGATGGACTTCCCGACAATCTTGGCGTCACTCTCGTGGAAGAAGCCAGACTCCACCTGACAGGGAGGGGGAGGAAGTGGGGCTTGAGCTCGAGTATTTTTAGACGTGAATGTGCGAGAGACAGAGTGCAAGGGGATGGAGAGGAGGAGGAGGGAGCGAGAGAGCGCAGGGAGAGAGAGCAAACGAGAACGACAGAAGAAAAGGAACAGGGCGTCTATTTTAAAGAGGTGAGTGGAGGAGTCCTCAGCAGCTGGGTTCAGGGGGTTCACAACAGACATAACACGGCAAGTCAGACCTTCTGCTGACAACAACATGGAGACAACCAAAGGAGCCTGGAGAAAACCTAACACACGACTGAACAACTTTGTATGAGTCTGACTGAACGGACCTAATTCGCCAATTGAACTTAAACAGGAATGGACAAGCTAAATATATGATGCACTCCATAAACAAGTCCTCAAATAGAAAATACCAGCATAATGAAAATGATTTATGTTGACTGAGTAGGGAAAGAGCATGACCGGAGACAAGAGAGCACACATATGAAGATGAAGTGCAGCTCCCATGGTGCCAGCCTGCCTGTGTCGAGTCATCAGAGCACGGCCAGGAGTGATCTGAGACTGGGAATGCTGACCGTGCAGCCCATTGTGTCGGGCTCGATGCTCTCTCTGGCCGGGGGCGATCGTTACTGCCATACCTGAAATGTCCTGCTGCTCTGACCAGCCCAGCGCAGGCAGATAGGAAGAGGGAGGAAGGCAGGTCAACCGACCTCAATAACCCTCGCGAAAAATAACAGCTGGATATGCGGTAGGGTTGAATGAATTATGGAAGCAAACTCACAAAGTAGCTTCAGCCCATTGACAAAATCTCCCTAAAACAGAACACGTTCCTCAGACGTGGAAAACTACTCTACCACCCCTACTGGGGAAATCTAATATGATATTGGATTTGGATAAAGGAGGCTGGAAGGAAAGATATTAAACATCTTTGTTGTTTCTAAATGAAGGACTATGGGTACACTCTGGCCACAAAAAGGTCACTGCTGAAACTCCTTCACTTCATCTGCGACTGAGGCCCAGTCTCCTTCGTTATGAGGCAGTCTCCTCTATGAGACGCAGTCTCCTCTATGAGAGGCAGTCTCCTTTATGAGAGGCAGTCTCCGTTATGAGAGGCAGTCTCCGTTATGAGAGGCAGTCTCCGTTATGAGAGGCAGTCTCCGTTATGAGAGGCAGTCTCCTTTATGAGAGGCAGTCTCCTTTATGAGAGGCAGTCTCCTTTATGAGAGGCAGTCTCCTTTATGAGAGGCAGCCTCCTTTATGAGAGGCAGTCTCCTTTATGAGAGGCAGTCTCCGTTATGAGAGGCAGCCTCCTTTATGAGAGGCAGTCTCCTTTATGAGAGGCAGTCTCCTTTATGAGAGGCAATCTCCTTTATGAGAGGCAGTCTCCGTTATGAGAGGCAGTCTCCGTTATGAGAGGCAGTCTCCTTTATGAGAGGCAGTCTCCGTTATGAGAGGCAGTCTTTCAGGCAGTGCCAGACAACAACCCGGGGAAGGAGAAGAACACATGAGTCTACAGACTACATGAAGCGTCAGTGTACAGTCTATGTATGCTGCCTCTCTGGACCAGGCCCTTAGCAACGTGCCTTATCTGATAGAGGCTGTCGGAGAACAACAACCAAACAGAAACGTAAAAAGGGTGATTAGAGGAGTCCTGAAAGTTCAGACTGACATATCGGCCAATCTGCATGTGGGCGCATTCCCTGATAGTGAGATAGGGGCAGTGTTGGCACACACGCTGCCAGAATCTACACTGAGCTCTGCTCCCCTCCAACAAATAGCAACTGGAAAAACATGGCGACATCAGAGGTTTGATAGCTGTGCCCATTTCCCCGAATGCTGAAACCAGTAGGCCTAAACTGAGGCTCCACGGTGTCTGTGGGAACATCTCACCATCTCCTGGGCCACTCCCTCCGGGACCTCCGTCTCCAGGTCGAAGGAGAACTCGATGGCGCCGCTCTCCTTGTACTTCCCCTTCAGCTTCTTGGGGTCCTCCACCCACAGCTTCAGAGCGATGGATGCCTTCTTCCCGTCGTCCTCCTCGGCCAGCTCCACCCTCACGCCCGTGTCCTCAGCGAAGAAGGCGTGGTTCAGCAGGTCCTTGATGGAGTACCTGAGAGAGAGCAGACCACGACAGACCATCTCCAGCACCATGCAGCCACATCATCGACATGCTCCGCAGAGCAGGGGTCGGCATGGTCATCATTTGTCTCAGGAGATTCAATAAGCCTAATCGAGTCGTGACATCCATGCAATAACAAGCCTGGAAATATGAGACATGTCAACCTTACAATTCTACCAACCAAAACGTTATGCCATACATGTGAAATGGACGACATAAGCCCTTATTCTAAGAATCCCAACGCTTTTATAACCTCCAGCAAGGGCATAACTGGCACCTAATCATCTCCCAGGATGAGAACTTGCCCAAAGGCCTTGCTTTCCTCTCGATATTAGAAACTCTTTATGTAAGAGAGTGGAGGACGTCCTACAGATGGGAGCAGATAGAGCCGTTGCTGAACGGCCGGCTGTCACCGTGGTGGCGTGGGAGCACGGGGAGGTGTCCGGGGACCAGAGGTCACCTTGGTGGCCTGGTACCGGACACTGTTGCATTGCAGTCACTCACCGCTCCTCTTTTTTCTGGCAGATGCACTCCCCAATAATCTCCTTGATTTCAGGGTCCATAACCTTGTTGTAGCTGGCAGGCTTCACCCCCTGGAGGGAAGAGGAAATGAAATCACAACATATGAGGACACGGCATAAGACCGTCGCAGGAACGCACGACAGGCCAGACCAAAGAGGCTTCTGAGGAGACAGGCACAAACCAGTCATGTCGTAACATGGTTTAAGTTTGCAGAACTCAAACTAGGGCACAATGTTTTAGGAAGTTCTATAAAGCATTAATTAACATGTTCTAAATCACAGCTAATAGCGCCACATTCACATGTGTCAACATCACCTGTCAGATTTTGAAAGCTTCAAACTTGACACTTTCCACACCTTTGGAGTAAAAAAGATGTCACTGTCACAAGACAGGCACTTTAGGGATGGTAATAGGTGTTGGGAGGAGCTTACTCTGGGAGTAGCATTAGAGAGCTATTAAGGCTTTATCATGGCCCTTTGATACGGAGGCTATTAATAGTGTGGTGTGGTCTCTCCAAGGTACTCAGATATACAGAACAGTAAACAGAAAGAAAACTGGTGCTGAGCTAGCCTGGTAGATCTAGTTGGTATTGACAGGAAGAGGAAGACGCAGAGGTGTTATCTGGGAGTGCTGGTGAGTCACACCAACGTGTCTGCCAAGTCTGCATCCAATCAAGATCCAGGCTATACTGTGGACCCCCGCATGAAGAAACTTGCTGATCTGGGGAAATGTTTTTCTTTTCTCAGGTGAAATGAAACAGAGCAAAGCCTCAAGGCCTTCTCTAGGAGAGGGGACGGTTTGGAGTCCCTGAGTGGGGACATAACCAGCGCTGGCCAGTAAGAATAGGAACAAGAGGAAGAAGTGCTTATTCTCCAAGACAGCAAACAAGTCTTCTTGATGGATAGGAAAAGTGGCTTAATTCTCTGCCTTAAATCCTGATCACATGTTGACTTTCAAAAACGTTACCATCTGATGGAGATTAATAAAGACCGGGTCATTCGAAGGTAAACCCTTGGTAACGAATGTCAAACCTACAAGAACAACATGAAGTATATCTGACCTCCGCCCAGCCATCCAGACTCACTAGATTCTTTGAATTATTGAAAAACAGAGGCACGCACACAGTCACATGCTATCCTGTACGTTCTCACATGACAGCAGCTTACTGACCTTATACCTTCACATTTTTGACGACTGCTGTTAAATTCTTTGACGATTTAACCTCTAGAAACAGCGCTACTAACAGTGTGTTTGTAGGAAGACTTGCAGGTGTGGTAGCTGGACTCACGCTGGTGACTTTGCGGTAGATCTGGGCGGCGTTCTGGCACTCGGAGTAGGGGTACTCCGAGGTGGCCATCTCCAGCATGCACATCCCAAAGGCATACACGTCCACTGCCTCGTCATAGTGCTCCTCGTACATCTCTGGAGCCATGAACTCTGGGGTGCCTGAGGGTCACGGAGGGAGGGGGGGGGGGGGGTAAAACAGACACGTTATGTGTACTCTCTCCTCACATGAGTTTGTCATAGGTCTTTGATTTGGTCTTACCAATAACACTCTTGGCAAAGGAAGCCCTTTTGAGGGTTGCCAGCCCCAGGTCTCCGATCTTGACGGAGCCGGTTGGGCCGGTGATGAAGATGTTGTCACACTTGAGGTCTCGGTGGATGATGGGCGGGGTCCTGGTGTGCAGGAAGTGGAGGCCCTTGAGGATCTGCCGGCACCAGCTCCTCAGCACCTTGGGCTTCATCACCTTAAACCTCTTCAGGTAGCTGCAGGGCCATGCACACACAGCAGGCAGGTTAGGGGCCAGCCTCAAATTACACATATTATTATTTTTTTTGTTGGGGGGGAATTAACAGTGTGTTTAAGATAGTTTACATTTGTATTTTTGTATTTGGACCTGTCCCTTTGCAAAGGGGACCAGTCCCTTAGCATAGTTTGTATTTGTTGTATAAAACCGAAGCAGATGTGTGTTTGCGTGTCTGTTGGTAATTCTTCAAGGACACTCACGTCTTCAGCGTGCCTGAGGTCATAAGTTCCGTCACCAGGACGATGCACTTCTTCCCTTTGAGGGGGGACTCCCAGAAATCGTAGAAGCGGACAATGTTTGGGTGCTGGAGACCTTTCAACATCTCCGCCTCCTCCTTAAAGCGCTGACGCTCAGCTTTGGTCAGTTTCCGGTCCTGGAAGGTTAAGGTGAGGGAAGAAGGGGGAAAAGAGGAAATCAACACCAGAGCCTATTGAAACCAAGGTGGGAGGGACTTGTTGCATTTGCTTTTCAAGAACATCCAGATGGGATCGTGAGTGGTTGCGTGCACGTGCCTCCCCTCTTCCCTTGATCCCTCGAGCTCCAAGTCTGTCTGACAGACATTTACAGCTCACTAATGGGATCATATAAAAGCCCCAGACGATCTCAGTCCCAGCTGAGGTATCCAGGACAGAGGCTGGATCTGGCAGGCAGGACCTGCGCTTCGACAGAAACCAGAAAAGAAAGAAAAAAAGGGCTCTTTCTGCTTCCTGCGAGTATGAATGAACAGTATGTGCCAGTGTAGAGGCTACTCGAGTGAGGAAGACTGGAGGACGACAGTCATGGCCATCCCTAGGGAGGACACAAGCATCTGCAGACACACCCTCATCACATGGGAGGGGGCGGGGGGGGGGAGCAAAGGTTGCAGTTTGTCGATCCCTCCTGCTCTCTTGCTTGCCTGCGCACCTCCCCCACCTCCGCAATCTCTTTCTCTCTCTGCTCCCCTCGTGTGAGCCACTCCCTTCAGCATACCCCCCTCCCCAGCCTTCTCTCCATCCCAACGCTCTTCTCTCCATCTTTCATCTCCCTCTCCATAAACACGTTGGAACGCCTCAGCAGCCTGGCGTGCGGCTGCCCAGCGGGAGGCGCGATGACGTCCTGCAGGAAGCCTGGGTCTCAACGCGTCCTTACTGTGATGCTGCTCTCAGCGCCAGCCCACGCTTATGTAACACATACATCGGAACATATACGGGCATTCACACACGCATAGCGTGTCCGCCCGCGGCACGGGGTCGCACAGCAACTCCAGCACGGACCATCACAGAGAAGGACGCCATTAAAGAGAGAATCTAATAAACATCAAACTGAGAAGGCCCTCGCTCTCCACTGACATATTTAATTATTCAATCAGCTTGTGAGGTGGGAAATAGAGGAGGAAATGAAAGAGAGTGAAAGACAAGTAGTCCAACTAAATGTAATTGTGTGCATATGTGAGAGGATAAAAATCGAACGGGCCTCAGAGAAAACAACAAATATAGATGTGCAGTGATGCAATAAGGAATGTGGTGAGGGGATGTGATAACGCGAGATGGAGTGCTCTATAGTGTGTGTTTGAGTGTGTGTGTGTGTGTGTGGGGGGGTGATGTTCTTCCTGCACTCCTCTCAAGAACTATAAATAATTCAGCTCTGCAGACAACCTAACCCAGCTCAGCCTGGAGGAGCTGAGCTGGGTTAGGCGGGGCGGGGCTGGGCAGGGCTGGGGCTGGGGCTGTCCCTAAATGCACTTCACTGTGATGGAGGATCCCTCCCTTGAGGCTGCAGCCCCCTAAAAGAATCCTGCACCTCCCCTCTCTCCACATTCTCCTTCTAGGCTCCTGCTGTCAAACCTTTCTCACCATCTAGGCATCATCAACCTATGCTTTTGCACTGCACCACAACATGGTATCTTGTACATTTGTATTTTTTGTAATATTTGTATTTTTGTATTTTTATATTGTAATTTACGGCAACTTATATTTATCCCACTTAGTACTGCTAGTTTATGTACCCTTAGTATAGTTAGTCCACATATTTAAATTTTAGGTATATGTTTATTGTATGCACCTTCCTGCCAAAGCAAATTCCTTGTCTGTGCAAACTTTCATGGCGAATAAATCCCTTTCTGATTCTGATAAAACCCCTCCCAGTCTCCCCCCCCCCCCCCCCCCTCTCCCAGTCTCCCCTCCACCCCCCCCCCCCCCCCTGAACCCACATCACCCCATCCTCCTCAGTTTCCTCTGCTTCTCTTCTCTGCTTTCCCTTTCAGCAGACACCGAAGCTTCTGCATAATTCAGGCGTCACGTGCCGACTCAAAGTGTTGCGCACAGCATGCTAAGATATACAGACACGCTAATGAACATCACACCAAACCACCAATAAGACTTTTCACCTATTGTGTACAAACTCTTCTCCGGGTCTAACAAGTCTGTCCAGTTCAAACAGCAGGTTCGTACAGAACGAGCTAGCCTACAGACACACGCGTGGCTGCAGGACACGCACCGCTGGATGCCCTGTTTCACGGTCCCCAGCACAGCCGCCCTCCACTTGGGCCACAGGCTCTGTCAAATGAATGGTGACATCAACATGAAGTCATCTATAAAACCGTGCTGCAGACCACTGCTCCTGACTACAGCTGCGTGTTTAACTCTATTAGTCAGAGACAGAGCCCACACCAGCACACTCGGACACAAAGACCAGAGAGGATGTGGGCCACACAGGAGAGCAGAGACCAGACCACATCAATTATCTGTGGAAAACTGACAGTAAGGGGAAATTGAGCGTTGCGTGTGGTGGCCATCCACATGGAAACATTTTCAATATGTATACAAATGTTCCTTGTGCTACATGTGGAGACAAATGGAGACCAGAGAGAAGGCATCCCTGTGTGATAGTGTGGTTAACTGACCCAGAGAGAGGCACCGTGTGTGATAGTGTGGTTAACTGACCCAGAGAGAGGCACCGTGTGTGATAGTGTGGTTAACTGACCCAGAGAGAGGCACCGTGTGTGATAGTGTGGTTAACTGACCCAGAGAGAGGCACCGTGTGTGATAGTGTGGTTAACTGACCCAGAGAGAGGCACCGTGTGTGATAGTGTGGTTAACTGACCCAGAGAGAGGCACCGTGTGTGATAGTGTGGTTAACTGACCCAGAGAGAGGCACCGTGTGTGATAGTGTGGTTAACTGACCCAGAGAGAGGCACCGTGTGTGGGGCTGGCCTGTCTGTCAGGACAGGCTGTCTTCCTGGAGCATCTATCATGGGGACATATTCCACACACTGTTCAGCTGACACATGTGCACCCACACACATGATTGATGTGGTTCTCTGCCAGAAACCTTTATGAATACTGCTGAGGGGCTTGTGTATTAAAGCTCTCTGCCTCCCCTACAGTGCTCCCCATGCAGAACAGGACATTCCCATATTGCTGTGTGAAGGCAATAAAAGGCACCACAGTGTAATTTACCAAGATGAATCAACCTCATCTCACACCGGAAATTAAGGATGTGGAAGTCTGGTTCACAAGATGGGTTCACACAGCACATAAATAAAACGATTAGATGCAATCAAGATTTGAGCCTAACTTAGTACATTGTGGACAAACTATGGTTTGGTTCTTATTCAACAATCCCAGCCTTCAGTTTGTAATGCCTTTGACCAGATTATTATTTTTCAGGCTACAGCAGAGATTGCCCAACATTTCACCTCTCCGGTAAGTATTGAGAGGGTATACCAGCACAAGGCAGACAGCCATGGTTGGGACACGGCCCCGGCATTGATCAACACCACGGTTGTTTAATTACGCCACCACAAACACACGCAAAAATCAATGGCCGACTTGGCCTTCCGTCTGCCCTCATCATCTCAGGATTGTGTGGCCAATCGCTGTTCTTCTCCTCTTATCCCTCAATTAGTCTGGCCTTCTCCTGGTCTGATCCCTCGCTAAGGACCCTCTGGTTAGCTGCATCTGTGATTAGTTGAATTTAAATAAGAACAATGGTATGAGAGGGATTAGACACATTCAAACATCTCTACTAAGAAACTTAATATGTCACAACATTTTTAACATGGAAATCTGGGCTTATAGTAATGCCTCTAAACACAAGTAGGCCTAACTATGCATATGGCTCCATTATTCAGGTTGAACCATCCAGAGGCCTTTCCTCACGACACCTCAGAGCAAAGGAGAGGGTTCTGTCCAGCGCTACGTCAAATGACTGATCTCAGTACAGTAACAAGGGAGCAGCACCGCAGTAACAGTATGGGCTGATCCTGGACCGGCTCCACCTCTGCAACATCCTGTCCCATCTGTCATCCAGTCCAGGAGGGGGGAGGCCCGAGGCAGTGGCAGCCTGTCTGCTACTTATCTCTGTCTCCGTGCTACGGCAGAGCAGCGGAGCCCTGGCACTGAAGCAGGGCTTCTCTTTAATTGGCGCGTTGGCACCCAGGGTGGCATGGTGAATTATTGAAGGCTGGGGATGAGATGGTGAGACTGCAGCAGTGAAAAGCCAACAGGAGAGGAGGAGGAAGGGATATTTTAGACTTGTGCACGTGGCCAACTACTTGGCCAAGGAGAGCACCGAAATGCTGACTAACCAGCAGGGCCCATTCCACTTCAGGCAGAAGAAGACATGGAAAGATAACAGCATCGTCACATTGAGGAAATGGAAGGCTTTTTTAAACAGGAACTGAAGCGTGTATGGGTGTGTGTTGTATACAAGGGCTACATTGCAACGGTGTTGTGCAAGTGAGTGTGCACGTGTGTGTGTGTGCGCTCACGTTTGCGAGAGATGTGATGTTGCGTGTAGCCAGGATTAGGAGAAGCAGGCCTCCTGTAAGCCTATTTCCTGTCACAGGCAAAATATGGAAGCTGACGAACAAGCGCTGCCATTGACAGAAAGACAACCCAACAAGTATGGGTGATAATAAGCTTTCCCTTTCCTCCACAGGCTAATGCTACTTGCGTAATGAGTTCAACAACCAAAGGGTCACCGTCTGAACAGTCTGATTACATCTGTGTCAGAGAGAGATAGACAGCTAGAAGGCTACTTGTGATAGACAGCGGGAACAAGAGAGGATAAGAAAGGTGTGGGGGGCATTTTAGACCCAAAGTCCTCCTTGTGAGCAGTGCGAGTTAGCAGGAGTGCCTCTTAACAGCTGAGGCAGGACTATCTCCTGGCAGACACATATGGAGTGGGGGGAACGGAGGCTTTCCTCTTCCTTCTCTGTGATAGCGAGCACAAGAGGGCGGCGCTAAGGCTGCACTCTCTCCAAAGCCTCTTCCAACACTCCTCAGCAGGCAGCATCTGTGAATGGGATCAAACCAACGACCCACCAGCCCACCCCCACCCCACCCCCCTCCACCCGCCACACACACACACACACACGCCTCTCCTGGGGGTGGCTTTTACCCTTTACCCACGCAGCCCCAAAATCGAAACAAAATGGAAATCAGAGCTTTGTCATTCAGAACAGTCAGTTCACGTGTCTCTCTAAGGAATACTCGGGGGGTAGGGTGTATGGCATGACTTACAGGATGTGATCAGTCTACCCATGCAAGGTGGCCCGCTGGCCAGTTGAGGTTGACTTTAAATGATCCAAATGGAAGCACTAGTCCTCATTCAAACTGCTCGATTGCTAACCAGCCACTACAGGTGGAGATGTGTCTGTCAGAGGAACCAGACGCGGCTAAACATGGACCATGACAGATGGTGGTGACATCCTCCAACTCACGCACACACACACACACACACACACACACACACACACACACACAACGATCCACATTAAAACCCAGAGAGGTTGTAAATAGAACTGTCCAGCAACAGTGGCTAGCCTAATAACTGTGGTGCCATGACGCCAAAGCTAGTGTGTTCGCCCAAGTGCTGATGACTGCTTTTAAGTCTGACTGAGACATCTGCTCCGGAACCACAATCAGCCGACTCAAAGAATCCTTCAGAATATAATGTACCCTAAACCTGTACAGACCAGCGTAGACCAGGGCAGTCCAGCAGCGGGCTAGCATCAGATAATTGACCCAGCTTTAAGGACAGAGCTCCCCGAGGTGTGTTCTAGTCTGCTGTGGGACTCGTCCTGCCAGAGGGGCTGGGGTGGCAGATTGAGCTGTCCTGATCTGACCCACCGCCGACGCCTCGCTTTTTTTAGGTGCTGCAGTGACGCGGCACAGAGCCAGAGAGGCAGCCTAGACTCAGCACAAGCCCCCCCGCACAGACTACACACTCCCCCACACACTCCCCCACACACTGCTACTGCTTAGGGGCTGGAGTTACAGGTTCTGCATGAAAACGTCAGGGATGCCATAGGTCTTTCACACATTAATTCTTTTAGCCAACAAACCGAGGGTTTTCGATACCTCAAAACCTGCCCTGATGCGCTGCAACGGGAGAGTGGGAAACATTCTTCTGTTCTCGGCTGCTACTGTTCAGACAACCGGTAGATTGCTACATTTACATTTAGTCATTTGCTGCTGCTTAATGTGAACACTAGTGTCTTACTAGTGTAGAATTTGTGTTTATGCTTCGCATCAATGACACGGGATCGTTTGCTGTTCAGGCCAGTCGATGCATCAATACAGAGACGGAGTGCACCACAACTCCCCACAGAGCAGAGCAACGTGACACAGACTCCCTGACCTTCCTGGACGACACCACTGAAATCACCCAACACCGACATGCATCAGCAGGAGGACTATGTCAATCTAAATACAGGATTATGGATTTGACTTCGGCCTGACACACTTAAACTGAATCCATTCACCTTATGCTATTATGTAAAGGGCTCAATGCCACTGACACCAACCATATAGGACCATGTCCCCATACCACAGGGGCTCAGACCAGGGTGCTATAGAGAAGTTCAGGAAAGGTACACATGGAAAGGGTTTCCATTATGCCACAGCTTGAAATGACTAAGGGGCTCAAAAACTCCTACTGAACCACTACTGATGCAACAGCATCTGTATTCTCATCTGCCTCTACAGGTCTAACGCTGTGACTGTTCTATGGGCTGGTGAGGAGGGCGTTTCCCAGGAGGCTGCTCACTGCACTGAGGATCTGCAGGGAGGGGAGGGTAGGGAGGAGGATGATGATGATGAAGGTTAGAATGGGGAAGGGCCACTGTAAGTGGTCTTGGTCTCTGGGCTCCATCATGCAACAGTAGCAGCACACACAACAGAGCATTGATCTGCAGAACCTGCTCTGCATTCAGCCTTGCATGTGTCGGACCCCCCCTGTCCCCTCAATCAACCACCATCTACTTGCCTCCCACCACTCTTCCGCAATGATGTCATCCTCATGGAATACATTATGTTCAGCCAAGAAGGATTAGATCCCGCTCATATTGTGCTGTGGCTGGTTATGCCGGGCGTGGCAACTCGGCACAGACTCTATAGGAATACACTGAACTTCCAAGCTAACTCGCTAATGTGTACCTTCGCATCATTTCGTCCTGTACAACTAGGTCAGCGACTGCTGCCATTTTGTCAGAGTCAGCGTGCGTGGTTGAACTCTACCGTGACCCATGTTTTGACAGGCGGGACAGGCTTTGCACTACACTGTTCAGATAGTATTCCCCCACACAACATACCTCAGCCAGGGGAGGTGAGTGGGCCGAGGGGGAGCCGGAGGACCAGCCGGAGGACCAGCCGGAGGAGACACACACATTCCTTGGTACATTCCTTGGTGCTAAATGTCATTACTTGTATGCAAATAAATCATCAAGTTTGACTTAAAGCATAACTCTTTGCTTCACTGAACTTGTAACTATTGCTAGCTGACAGTCTTTTTGAACAAACCAGTTATCAAGGTGAGCCTCTGGCACCACTTGCACAAATAAACTAGCTAGCTGCCTCAACTGTCAGACTTTGCCCACTTGTTTCTGTCCCAACTAAGCCTGGTTGGCTGTAGCAGGTCAGGGGCTGGGCTACTGATGAGGCCTGGGTAGAACTTCAGACCCTGCTCCCGCCCACTCACAGTTCCCCATGACCCACTTGGGCAACTCTGTGTTTTCCTTTCTCCATCTCCTTGATCACATGGGGATCACACACACAAACACAAAACAGGGTCTACACACCGCCAACACAATACACAAGTCAAGACCAAATGTTTGTACCACAAAGTGTGTGTGGTGACTGTGGTCTCCCCTAACGCTCGGACAAAAACATTCTCCTTCCATTGTGTCATTGTCGTCTCTGCGATCAGAAGCACAACAGCAGATTGTATCTGGATTGTGCAGAACATAAGCACTTGAGTGCACCACACTTATGAGGTGAGCTGTGTGAGTGTGGGGTCGTGTGATGCGGGACCAGCTAGCAGAAGAGTTGTAGATGACATTTACATTACATTACATTTAGTCATTTAGCAGACGCTCTTATCCAGAGCGACTTACAGTAAGTACAGGGACATTCCCCCCGAAGCAAGTAGGGTGAAGTGCCTTGCCCAAGGACACAACGTAATTTGGCACGGCTGGGAATCGAACTGGCAACCTTCCGATTACTAGCCCGACTCCCTCACCGCTCAGCCATCTGACTCCAGATGACAAGACAGAAGTCACTGGGGGGATCTCTCTTTCAACCTTTTACTGAGATGAACATCCTTCCATGCTCTAAGACCATCTGTGTGACGCAAGCCTGGGGAGAACGTGCAGAAAGAAAATGAGCGATACAGAGAGAGATACAGAGAGAAAGAGAATGAGAGATAGAGTGAGAGTGTGAGAGAGACCAGGAGAAACCGGGAGTGCACGGGGCCAGATTAAAACTTTCAGGCAGAGAAACCATGTGACCAGCAGGAGGAGGGCTGAGTGGAAAATCACAGAGAAACATCCCTCTTTCACCTACCTACAACAACGCTGCCACATACCACGGCCGTCCACTGGGCAACACATGCCCAGCATCACCCACATGCACTAGTACAAAGGGGAAACCATGTATGGCACTGCTCATTTCTACAACTGACAGCTGTGGGCACGGCTGTGTAGAGTTGAAACGAGGAACCTGGGGTTGTGAGGGGACAATGCTCCCCACGTCTTGGCAGAACCATCCAGACTGTGCTCTTTACAGGCCACCAGGGGACCCTGACAGCTGCAATACACATACATTAAACATGTTCACAATGCTCACTAAGCCTATTGTCAAACCCTTGTTAGGAAATCCAGAATTATTCAACTCAAAAACAGTATCAAACGTTTGATACAGCAGTCAAATGAGTAAATGCAGAAGCAAAGATAACAGAATCACAATACTGTATGTGTGAGAAAAGCAGAAAACCTAAAGTGGGTTGAATTCGGGTATAGTATAACTTCCATTACAGCTAACCTATTGTTATCTCCAAAGGCATTACTGGAGCAGTAGTCAATATGAAATGAGGCCTGTTTGATTTCTTAGTGAGATAGACCATTCAGAAGGATCAATAATTGTGAAGCACAACCATTTCTAATTAATTAAATGGGGCCTCATGTAAAATCAAAATGAGAGGGCTGCTTGAGTCCCTATCAATGCGTCTAATCAACTACAAAAAAGTAACAGTGAATGGGGCAGAATTGACAAAAACATACAGTGCAAGAAAGGGGTTTTAACAGACAGTTTGGAAAAATGCCTGGATTGCTAATTGAGTTCCATAGGTGCCCACTAGAGGCAGTGTTTTCCCATTAGTCGATGGGGAAGTACAGAAGAAATGTTTTTCTGGCCCACATCCTCTTGTCAGAGGATTTATTGAAAGAAATGTTTTTCTGTGACACAGTCATTCAATTCCTCTCCATGACAGTATTTTCTGTGTACATGATATCCATGCTTGTTGGATCATCCATCTTTGTCCCCAACCCGTGAGTCATGACATCATTCATCTGTAACGATGCTAGGCGGTGAAATCACATGACATAATTGGGCAGCGTATTTACCACCAGGTAGCTCACATTCCCACATACAAAACAAACTACATCAACAAGCTTCAGTTTCTTACACACAATTTCAGGCCACCACACTGCTCCCAGCATGCAACAGTACGTTCAGCTGTTTCCTGTCTGTGGGCATCCTGTCTCACAGAGGGAGGGGAGCCAAGGCCTTTACCTTTCACCACCTACTGCTGGGACCAGGCTAGGGAATGCACCTGCTGTGCTGCTACTGTATTACAGGATCACATTAGAAGTGCTGATCAGAGATTGACCTAGATCATACATTGTGGGCTACATTTTATACCTCCTTTTGAATAGCACCAATGCCAGACAAGAGCCAAGGTAAAAATGAGTGATACTGTGTCAGAGGACTTCAGTCATGCTTATTAAAGTTTCTTTAAGCCTCCTGGGAGAAAGCGGTCATGGTAATCCTGACCAGCAGTCTTTATAAGACAAATATAATGAGGGAATACCCTTGCATGGTCCGAGCTTAGAAGTTAGTTTCTCATTGTTCAAGAGACTCCAAGCACAATGTAATTTGGGACATTAGGTAGTAAAGCTTGTCAATCCACATCTATAAAGCCTTTAATATTTGTAGAAACCCCATTTACAACATATTGGCATAACCTCAACTGTGGTTGAAGTAATTAACAGTCTCCTGCCCGTGTCGAGCCTGCCTGACAGCAGAAGGGACATCCCGTGAAAGCCCTGCATCACCGGCTAATGGAAATTATTGAGGGAACCTCTCCCCTGTCATCCATCACACGTTTCAAAACATCCACACTGAGAAGATCTTTTTTAAAGGTCATATAGCGTACATTGGTTAAGCAGGTTTGGTTATGAATGTGTATGTTGTAACCAAACGTTCAAACAAAATAAGCATTTGCTTTACCTTTATATTGGGCTGTTTAACTACAAATGCTTACTTTGCATTACAGATTAAATTAAAATTGACAATATATCAATCAAGAACAAAAAGGATGTAGTTGGTATACCTGAAGCTCACACCAGGCAACCTCCACCCAGGTGTCAGTATCCAGGCCCTTGTACACAGTCTTGAAGGACCCTCTCCCGAGTTCGATATCGAACTTGAGAAACCTTCCCCCAGGAGACGTGGAGACAGCCTTCATCTCAGCTTCCTCCTCGTTCTCATCGCTTGCTGCTTTGATAGCGTTTTTTCCGCCGTCAATGGAGACAACACCCAATTTGTCTCCAGCTTTTTCTTTCTCATCGTCGGCGCTTGCACTCTCTGTCGCGCTATCTTTTTGACCACCTTGGCTCTCGGTGCTTGAGCCCTCCTGTAGTCCAGACCGTGTCCCTCGTGTCCTGTCTACTATTGTGCGCAGGTTTATGTTGAAGATTTTATTCCTGTTGTCACATTCGGGAGCCTCAAAGGCCTGCTCATCTGAGTCTGAGAACCATAAACTTCTTCTGATGAATCTCTGACGCACACTCCGCTGATAATTTGAAGGAGGGCTCGGGTCGCTTCCACCCCTCACGACTGTCGTAGTTTCCATATTATTGACGTTTCCATCGCTGATAGTCTCATACATATTAATGTTGAGTTCACACTGCGAGTTAGGAACAGAAGGATATTTAAATCCCAGGGGAGCCTCCGAATTGGACTCGTCCCCCGGTTCCATTGCGATTGTAAGGTTGAATCACTGATGTTTCCAGATAATGTTTGCCATGGCTAGAGAGTTCCCAACACGGAGACAGAGTTGGGGCTGAATACCTGCAGCGCCCGCTCGGTGACGCAGTTCGCCAGCATGGAGGTATCAAGATGCGCTGTCACTATGTGGCTTCATCCAGTCTGAACAGTGGCAAGCAAAACAATAAATGTTAGAGGTTTAGTACGAATAAATACTTTCAAATCAGACCTGGCTAGTTTTGCAATGATCATGATCCAAGATACCACCACTGCTGGGGAAGAACTATATTTGGAAAAACACGTTTAGCTAGCTTTCATTGCCTGCATTCTAACATGACATGAATTCGAGACTTTGATATGCGGTACTATACGGTACTAGCCAGTCTAGCAATCTAACACAATTCGACGAGATGCGCTCATCTACACCATGCTGCAAAATAGATTAAATTAACAATTACTAAGAACGGACAGGCAATTCAACAATCACTTGTAACATTAATAATACTTAAACTTTACGTTTAGGGAATACTAATGTTTGCAATGTATTCACACTGTAAGTAGCTAGTCACGCGTTACTTACCCATGCAAGTCGGACAGCGTCCCAATAGTGAGCGAGATAGCTAGCTAAATCCTGCTGGCTACTGACTCACTCACACTGTCTGAAACCTACTGTGAGATTGCCAGACTAGCTAGCCTGCCAGTGTAAACCGGACCACAACAACTTGGCTAAAACAGCTTTTGCGGAATTATTGACAACTGTTTATTTCCGTATATGACATTATACATTATGGATTAAACAGAAACAAGTGCTATTTTTTAAATGACCCACTATTAGCTCTCTACACTATCTTGCCGATGTATTACTAGCTAGCTAACGATAATGTTATGCGATGGAAACGCGTAGTTTGCGTGTAAATGTAGCTATGTATGGTTAGGTAGAAGAAAAAATCCCCAAACTAGTTAGCCAGCGAAAATTGTAATTGATTAACCATCATATGGATGTGTATCCTCAGCATTCAATCGGCGCAGTCAAGTTAAAAGCTGCTAGCTTGCTATCCATCTTCAAACAAATCAGCCGGCACGGTGTGCGTCTGTGACACTCACTCACAGTTACACGCCCCTGCCCTGGTAGCAATGCTGCACGACCACGGACCACCCAATGAAAGTGTACCTTTTAGCGCAAGTCCACTAATAGGCGCAATAAGCCACAAAGTAGAGCAAACATGGCATAATATCAATGTCATTCAAATGTTAAGATACTTTGTTAAGACAATATGGTCACACAGATGAGTATGTGTTACGTTACTTTTAAATGGATACACGAGCTCGTGTACTAAACATTACTGTAGTCTAGCTGATCTGAGACCAGTAGCCTACAGTAACTTGGCCATATTTCTTCCTGAAACCCACATAGCGACACCTACATCGCGCACATAGCATTTACTGTCACAAATGCCCGTCAGCAATTGTCATAGGCAATTATACTTAGCTACTTGCTATACTTTTCTCAACTTCACTATGTCGAAAAACTAGCTAGACTGGATAGCACTAGCCAGCAACATGGAAATTAACGGGAATGGAGATGCCGTAGTGGTTGGAAGAGAGGTGAGCCCTGTTAGAATAATCTCTTAGTGCTAGGATAGCAAACCAAGTTAAAATAGATGCGTTAGCCTGTCGCCACTAGTATTTAAACGTTCATATCATATTACCAGTGTGGCCGCCAACTTTGTGGGGTTTATTCATGCAGATGTATTTCGGTTTGCTCGAACAAGCTCGTTGCTATGGTTAGGATAAAGAGGCGGGTGTTTAGGAATTCATTCACAGACTTGCGTTCTCAACACTTCTGGAGGACGAAAAAAAGAGCATTCCTAATCTTACATTTCATCATATTATAGCCTAATACCGGATATTCACTGTGGATACATCATGTTTCAGTGTAGATGATTAGATAATTGATGGTCCACTGACACCCCCCATATAATGCAATGAGCCTGAGTAAAAAAGACACTAAAGGACAAGTAGGTAGCCTAAATGGTTTAAACTAATTAGAAATAAACTAGCTTATAAATACGATTTGAAACCTCCTATAAAAAGTGTCAATATCCTTTGTACAGCACTCGAAAAACATTTCGATGGTTTGCAGATGACCAGCAAGATTGGTTGCAGAACAAAGCCCACCCTTGGTCAAGTCTGGAGTCTGATGACAAGCTGCCTGAGTCTGATGACCACAGCACTGATGGCACCTGAAAGGCTTTGTGGAAAATGAATGGTTTCTTTGTGTTCAATCACTTGCATAAATGGACAATAATAGTGTCTTCTGCTCTGTTGTCCCTCTGTCTTAAGTAATGTTGTTTGCATTTCGTTTTTTGAGTGTCTGTCTCTGATCATTTGTCCTAGATCTGTTACTTTATCCAAATCTCACACTTCATATAGAATTACTGTTAGCTTGAATTTTTTGTAATGCAATGGTTGCAGCAGTCATTTAACTAGCTCTACTAGGTAATCAAGCTGCTCACAAAGCAATAACCACACACTTTACAGAGGGAGGAAATGAGCAGTTGGGTCATCAGAACATCCTGGCCCTAATAGCTCTATTTAATTAGACAGAGAATGCCAGGCTCTTGTGTGTAACTGTCAGAGAACTATCGAAGACCAAATGGAATATCTTCACGCTCAATAAAATAAGCAATATGTATCATTTACAATGTCTGTGGGAATCACTGAGGACTCAGTGGTGTTATTGCACCTGCATATCTTTTCTGTTGTAATTTGCACTCTGGCTATTGGGCTTGGCTGTCCAGCCTTGAGAGTATACAGTAGGTTTCAGTTGGTATGTCTTGTAGGCTAGCCTTCTGTGTTCAGAGGGCATTAAAACTAAAAGCCCTTCAGAGAATCATAGCGATTCGATTTAGTATTGTTGGGTCGATCCTTCCTCTGGAGGAGGGCCAGAGTTTGAGGTGAACAGAGAGAGGGAGACTGATGGAACATGATGGATGGAGGCCAGAAAAGTGCTGATGCAACAAGAAAGAATGCAGCACAATAATAATAGTCAAAACAAACATTATGTGACTTAACAAGAGCATGTTTCTTTAGCTTAGCAGTAATATTCCCCGTCTTTGAAGATTCTCTCACATTTTCAACAAAAGAGATTATCCCAAAATGCAGGCAAACTCAGTTTAACTGGCTGCTAATGACACTTCCTAAAGTAGCAGTTTGACTTTTGGCACCAAGTCAGTTAATATATTGATAACATTTAGTCGTTGTGTAGACAAGGGGTGTACCACATCTGCATGATCCGAGTTGCAAGGACACACCTTAGCAGTTAGGTTCTGCAGCATTTTGCTCTTGCCTTAGCTGTACACTTATGTAAATTTTGTAAATAAGACAAAGTAGCTGACAACAGGTTAGATAAGGAGACATTCCGTGATAAGAGGAAGCTGCTACTGCGGCAGTGACACAGTCCTATCCCCACTTTAGTCAGGATAGGGTGGACAGATGTTGAGAAGGACGCTTCTGCTCCTAGTGATCCCACATGATTTCCTAGTCTGTATTTACCTGGCTAACATGGGTAGAATTCTATCTTTATTTTAGCTCTTTGATGGAAATGACTACTGCAGCAGAGGAACCTACTGTCAAATCCTCTAGGGTATATCGCTTCGTCTGGCTACATTCCAGTTTTATTCCTCCGGTTTTGTCCGTGCATAATATTGCTATTAAGAATGATCTCTACTTGATATCTCCCAATCACACACACCACAAAGGGTTTGACTTGAATAATTAATTCCAAAATGAGCATCAAACCCCTATGTTATGATCAATAAAGACCAATCAACTTTGTTGAGACCATTGGTTATAGGACAAAATTGCAATGGACAGTGGCTGTGTGATTGATCACAGTGTTGCTTCTCTAGTGGAAAAGCAAAAAGTCAATTACATGCAAATATATTCCATGCTCTTTTATCAAGAGAAGTCCTAGTATTTGAAGACAGGAGTGTGTCTATTGAATTCTGTACTTTTAATGAAATGTGAGGTGTGTTTTACATACACCCACATTGGAAATGGGTTGCGGTGTTTCTGTTGAATTCAGAAATCATGCCACACACCACAGTCAGTCTGTCTCCTGAGGGCTTGGTGATTCATATGAGCTCTGTGGCAGATTAAAGGGGTTCCTTTTCTCTGCCGTCCTAAAACAGAGTTCTCTGCTATGTGTCCACCCCACTCAACCTCTGTGTCTCTATTCCTGGAGCGCAAAGGAAGATTGTGTTCACACAGCTCTGTGGATCATCTCACAGGCCAACCATGCACATCTGCAGGACGGGTGAGGAACACAAAGGAGAAATGTTGTCGAAAAGTTGGCTATATTCATTAATCCAGAGGGGAGGGGATTCCAACATGGGCAGCTCTCAATCATGGAATTCCGGTCAATTCATTCAGAATTCCAACATCTAATCATTGCATTCTACGTCACAATTACCGTTTTGTAGGTGCACAAAAGGTTACTTAAATCATGCTCAGAGTTCCTCTTATCAGTGTCTGTTTGTAAACACGTGTAGGGAGCGTTAGTCTACACTGTGTAAAGACAGGCATGGTTCATCGCCAGTGGGTGAAGGACAGTGTGGCGGTGCCTTAAATGGACTGATTAGGTCATAGTTAGCAATCTGCTCTCAGGGAAAGGGAGGAGTGTTGCTGGGTGCTGAGATACAGCGTTACATGTGTTCATTTTCACCCACTGTTGGCTTAATGCAACGTTAATGCAGTCGTTTGTTACATGTACAGTAGGAGGCCCATGCATTGTGTTCCACTACGTGTTAATGGGACAGGAATTGTCTCAGTGTCTCCTTCCTGTACTAATGTGATCTGTCCACATAGTTCATGTTTTCCTAATGGCTGTGCTGTCATGTGTAGATGCTTGTAATCATATCATCAGCAGTATTTCCTTATTAGCGTGGCCTACATCTAAAGTGTTGTATTACCACACAGTGTTTACTTGGTCTGTGTTGGCCACAATAATTAGTTTAAACCTTCTGTACATTACCACCACATGCAGTGTCTCTTTCTCCCTACGCTGTCGATCTTTGTAGTGTGTGATAATACCAGAATATTCCATTAAGGAAGGTAGGATCAGTGGGCAAGATGTTAAATCCCACACAATATTCTCCATTGTCCTTAATAAATGGTATCTGTCCTACGGTTGTTGTTATTGTTGATCATGTGTGTTTCTGCCCCCAGTCCCCCCCTACAGATGATAGGCGGGACAGGGCTGCTCACCTCAACATGAACCACTATGCCAACAAGAAGAGTGCAGCAGAAAGCTTGCTGGATGTGGCTCTGCTCATGGCGAACGCCTCCCAGCTGAAGGCTGTTCTGGAGCAAGGGCCAGCCGTCTCCCTCTACACCCCCCTCATCGCCCTCATCAGCATCTCCCTCTGCCTGCAGGTCACTGTGGGGGTTCTGCTCATCTTCAGCGGTGAGTAAATCAATAGTTGTAATTGAGCATAAAATGCAGGCTCTATTAGATAGAAGCACCGCTTCTTGATGGTTTACTGTGTAATGGAGTTGTGTTCTGCAATCTTCACCAGTCCAGTGTATTCTCTGGGGCTTTTCTTCATTGGTGGGAGCGTATTTACAACCTGCTCCTCCTGCCTAATGTTCGCCTCTCGCCTCTCTGGGCTGACCTTCTCTAAGGAGCATGCTCTGTCAAGTCCAATGTCTCCTGACAAACTACCCATTACCCACCGGACTCCAACTGTAGCCATAGCAACCCAGCCATGCCTGGGACCAGGTCAGGGTTTATTTGGTTTTAGTGCACCTGTCAGCATAATAACAGATTTGCATGTGTGTATGTGTGTTTGTTGAAGGGAGTTGTATGCATATATATATATATCTATGGTTGTATGTGTTTGAGTGAGGAGCTGTTGTTAAAAAAGTGTTCAAGTCATGACAATACAGGCCAATTCCTGCCTTGGTCATTAGCACTGGACAGATGCTTATATTACATGTTGACTGACATTCAGCGTGGTGTGTGAAGATGCCTTGAGGGAAATATCAGAAATCATATGTAAGAGTTAGATAACATCACAAAACAGCTCTTTTTAAATGGAAATTAATGGTTGAACCATGGCCGCCATGGTCCGCTACACAGGACGAGATAGAAGTATGTTGTATACTGTACAAGAGACTGGTGATTCAATTATAATGCAAATATTTTTGAACTAATGTTTTTATCCAACATACGGAAGAACATCCAGCAACATCCAGAAGTGAAATTGTGATGGTAGTTTGTATTTTAAGTAGGCTTCCTGGAAGTAACTGAAACAAATCTTGTTTTAATCATTAATCACTCTTTGTTGCTTTTAATTGGAACCCATTGACCAAGTCAGAGGATGTCTTTACTGTAGGTTCATTGAGTGCATCTATCTGACTTCTCTTCAAGCATCACGTGTCAGTAAGGTATAGAGCCGGCATGTGAGAGGCCCCACACACTCCCTCAAGGCCCTCTGACCCTCACACACCACCACCGTTGGATCCATCCCATAAATCCCCCTCCTCTAACTTATGCCTCTTCTTTCACACTCACACTCTCTCATCCTCCAACTCTATTGTCCCCTTTTACCAGTGACAAAATCTGTGACCTGCTGCCCCCTTTCCACCCCTCCTTTCCCTCGAGCCCCCGCCCCCCCACATACACACCTCCCCCCTGTCTGATGGAGTCAGTAGAGCGTGCTGTGAGTGCCCTACATTCCATCCCCCCCCCCCCCCCCCCAGGCAGGGCCAGACACACACAGCCTTGCACACACTAAAGATCCTCACACCGTTTAACCTGTGCTAATCTGCCTGACAAAAAAGGACTTCCACACAGCCAAAGACAGACACACACACACACACACGTCACATGATACACTCCAGGACATTTTATTACAGACACCATTCCCCATGTATCCCTACAGACACCACACTGATACAGTCTAACTACCCTTTTAGAGTTTCTTTGTCCTGATCACACACTTCCTAAGGTATGAGAGTTCAGTCAGGGACACGCAAGAATGGGCACTAAGCATTTACACAGTGCATGGAATGCACTATGCAGGTGTAAATCAGGATGTGACTATGTGCTTCTGGCTCGAGTCCCAGCAGAGCCAACATCTTCCATTCATTACTACACTGTCTTAAGTTTGACTATGAATCTTATCTCGTCCACAGTACGGTGGAACCTCAATGATGAAAGCAAACACTTCAGATTAAACCTGATGGAGAACCTGTCCACATGCATGGTCTTCATCATAGTGGTGGTCAATGTCTTCATCACAGCCTTCGGAGTTCAGAGACCAAACCAGAGCGGTTGACCCACTTAGAGCTTGACAGGTAGCATCAGGTTTACTGCTCTCTGTTTCTGTCTCTCTCTTAAACACACACAAACATAACAAACAGGTATTGTTTGTTCACATGATGTGTCGTACCACCCCTTTTCCTCCCAATAGGTCCCAATGACTCAGCACCTTTTAAACTCCCTGCTCTCTTGAACTTCCCCACAGCTCATCCCTGCTCCCCAACCTGACCCACAAACACACAAACAGTTCCAGTGCACCACAGAAACTTCCACTAGAAAAACACCTCATACAAAATCCAGCTACTGTTTATTTACCAGAACTCCTTTGTCCCCAGTCACAGCATGCTGGGGCAGCAAGAATGAGAGAAAGAGACTGAGGGGGTGTGTAAGAGAGGGACTAAGGGTGTGTGTAAGAGAGAGACTGAGGGTGTGAGAGAGATACTGAACATGTGTGGGAGAGAGACAGCTAGAGAGAGAGATGACAAGGTCAACTTGTATAAACATTGTGTTGGTTTGTGGGGGACAAACAGGAAAACAGAGACAACAGCAAGAGACACGTGACCTTGCTGTCTGCCAACTTCCCTGTCCCCTTGTAACCCCCAGCAAGCAGCATACACCTACACACCTATGCCTGCCCATACAGACACACTCACCGAACTGAGGTTTACATTTTTAATCACATTTATAAGGTGAAAGCCAAATGTCACAGGGCTTTTCCACACAGGGAGACATACTGTACATAAAGAGAATGTGTTTTGAGAAGCTGGACCTCTGTAAACTAAACACATTATAATTATACATACTAGAACATTTTAGTGTTGAGAGTGCTTGTGAGAAATAAGACACTCTGTTAGACTCAGTAAATCAGCATCAACAGCACACACATACAGATATAGAACCCCTCATTAAGACTGAAGCCTTGATTAAACATTGTCTCAACCCTGCCACCAAACCCTCCATTAGAACTGAACCATCTAGGATACATTTGCATACTTCAAATGTACTTCAAAACCATGTCCTAGAATTATTACAACTGACAGTGAAACATGTCTGTGGTGGAGTTATTTATGTTGATAATGCACTATTTTTATGTCAAAGTGACAGTCTATTCCTTCAACAGCTGACTCTGGTAACCGTGGAAACGCTCAGAAGTCCCATTTCTGAGACTGTGACACAGCTTCTCTCACAGAAGATGTATGAACTGATGTATGAACTATATGATTCTATGATGTATTCTGATTGCTCCTATAAAAAACACCTCTCTACTACCCTGTACAGAGCAGAGATATTCTCCATATGGAAAGGAAGAGACAGAGCTAGAAATGTGTGGCTGACAGTAGCATTGTCCTCAAGAATAGAGAATAGCAGGAATCAGAAGACCATACACCACCCGCAGAGCCGTAACTACATATAGGGTACCTGAAGTTCAGACCTCAGTAAAAAGAATAACATCTGTTCTACCGTTCTACTGTTTATGAAGGATTGTCAGCAGACTAGAGTGTTTAGTTACTTTGGCCTATCTGGTCATATTTAGCACCGATGAGACTGGGTTGCTTCCAATACAAGCCCCGAAGCAAAGAGAGGAGCACCCTCTAGTGTTCTCTTTTGGAATTTAATGTTCCCTCGTGTTTCAAGGTATGTTTAATAAAAAGTGTTTATTCTTATGAAAGGAATGTTTCAATTTTTTCCTTAATGTATTATAAATATTATGTTTCCTTAATGTGTTTCAAATGGTTTAAAATGCAACTACAAATGTCCCACTTAAAGCAGGTTAATAAACCTCATACTTTCTTTCAAAGGAGAGAACTAGTCTGGATGATAAATTGGAGACCAATTCAAATCATTTATTGATCATCCATGGTTTTCTGAGAACAGTGGATTTGAGATCAGAGCTGTCATCAGGACTCTCATCACAAAGCTATCCCCACACCATCAGAAGGCACTGAACGTTGTAAGTAAGCAAGAAGGTGAGGACAATTACTCTGTGTGTACAACATTCTATAACTGTGTTCAACGTACAGAAACAGGCAGTAGTGCTGTCGTTCATACTTGAGGGTGTTGAAACATTCATTTGAGGCATCCAAAGTTACACAGCAGCTTGTTTTGATGTGGTGAAAAAGTTCAATTACCAGGCATACAAGTAAATGTTTAGCCTTTTCAAGTTACCTAAGATTCAATGAATTAGATTAAATAGTGATACTGACCTGAAATGTGGTCCCTAATGCTCTTTTATCAGTAGTGTTCAAATTAGGCCCACGTTAAACTTTTATAAAGAGCATAGAGACACTGTTTGTTAAAACAATTATGTCCAATAAATCAAGGTTCAATTTGAATCTTTACCATTGACCAAATAAGTAAAATTATATTTACAAGTATGTACAACCTTCATAAAGTAGCACCTTAGAACTTCCTCTACTAGTAAGAGTTTGGCATAGCAAAGTGATATGTTTTGCAAAGGGACATGTTCTCCATAGTTTTCTTTTAAGCTTGTTTCTTAAATTGGCTTATATTTTTCTGGCTCCATCATCGGCGTATGATATGAGAACATCACTGGCTCCCCTGCTCAGTCTGAGAGCTGAGTACTGCAGCAATGAACCTGGACCCTTCATTGCCTTCACCTCTGCTGGGCAGGAAAGGAGAGAGAGGTACAATTGTGGGACAAGAGGAGAAAGAGTAAGAAGCATTGTCAGTTAGAGATCCATCAAGTTTCTCCTAGGCTGAATGACTCACCCCCACAATAGTAGAGCATGGCCAGGCCCACTGCCAGACTGAAACAACTTAAGAAGAACAACGGTCCTGGAGGAATAGAGTGAGGTTAGAGAAAGTTTAACAGTCTGGATATCTCACCAAATCTTACATTTTGCAGAAAATGAAGGAGACTGTATGAGTAAAACATGACAGAACAACATCTCTCTCAATCTCATGATTGGGTGTTGAAGCTTCATTAGCTGAGTACCACGGTTGACCCACTTCCCTGTCTCCAGTTACCTCTGACCCAGTGGTCCAGGAGAAATGTGCAGAGGAATGCAGGAGAGGAGGTTGTTTGGAGGAAGAAAGGGGGAGGGGGGGGTTGCCCCCCACACATTTAGTTGTCTGACCCATTAAAGGCCTGGCTCTAATTGAACCATGAATGACAGTGCAGTGGGCCTGCACCCAGAGACCAAGAGGTCACATGGTGATGCTGGGGTTTACAAGGATAATTAGACAAGCAGATTCTGCTGTATAACTAAACTTGAAGGTAAAGAGGCTCATTTTACTTACAAGATAAAACGGTTTCACTCTGCCTTACTAAGCTGTCATTATCTTATACCACAAATAAAATATTGTAACAGTTATCAGTTAATGTTGTGACAGTTATGATGTATCTGTCCATCGATAGTCTAACCCTATAATTATTATTATTAGATTTACCCCTGTCATTAAGTACATATCTCTCTCTGCGCCCGGCCCCTGTGTTAGTCCAGATTGGGTCTGCCGTCTCTAGAACAGAGCAGAACACAGTCAGTCTCACTACACCATTACAAACTCTTACACACGCCAACTTGCCAAGCCTACATAGGCAATACACAGTAGAAAAATACGGAACTAATCTACTTTGAGCATTAGTCAAGTCCATTGGCCCCTCTCTGTCCTAATGGGATAGCCACATACAGTGACACGAGGGGCGGCAGGGGTAATTGGAAAACAGCTTGTGGTACACAGATATGAGATGGGAGAGAGGGCAATGTGATTTAGAAGACAGGAAGATAGGCAGGCAGACAAACAGTGTTTGGACAGTATAATTGTCTGTGGTCAGTGTTGTACCTCTGCGCCTGACTCTGGTGGGTAGGCTGAAGTAGATGTCCTCAGCGTGGATGTGAAGCCCTCTGTAGAACTCATGACACGCCTCCTCGCCCTTCCCCTGCAGGTGCACCAGCAGCTCAGCCAACCGCACTGTGGTGGGGACCCTCAAGTTACGGAACTATAGCAAGACACACACGTTAAACAACAGGACACACACATTTGCATGATCAAATATGGACACAGCTGTCACATTTAAACTTGTGTTACTAGTTGATAGAGCAGGGTAAACAGTCCCCTATATACTCACTCTCTGGGCCTCTTTGTCACTCAATATCTGGGGGTAGATTCTGTTGAGCTGGAGGACAAGTTTGTCCACCAGTTCTGTGTCCATTCGCTGGTCTGAACACAGGGACTGGCTGTCTCTCTGGAGCTGCTCATGGTAACCGTCTGAGGTGCATAAGGGACAAGGGAAAACCTGTGTTCAACGTACAGAAACAGGCAGTAGTGCTGTCGTTCATACTTGAGGGTGTTGAAACATTCATTTGAGGCATCCAAAGTTACACAGCAGCTTGTTTTGATGTGGTGAAAAAGTTCAATTACCAGGCATACAAGTAAATGTTTAGCCTTTTCAAGTTACCTAAGATTCAATGAATTAGATTAAATAGTGATACTGACCTGAAATGTGGTCCCTAATGCTCTTTTATCAGTAGTGTTCAAATTAGGCCCACGTTAAACTTTTATAAAGAGCATAGAGACACTGTTTGTTAAAACAATTATGTCCAATAAATCAAGGTTCAATTTGAATCTTTACCACCAGTTCTGTGTCCATTCGCTGGTCTGAACACAGGGACTGGCTGTCTCTCTGGAGCTGCTCATGGTAACCGTCTGAGGTGCATAAGGGACAAGGGAAAACCTGAGTAGGCAGCTAACACAAGAAACTGATAGTCTAATTTCAAGGTCTTGAGAAGAGATTAAAATACCATGCCGTACCTTCAGTGCGTGCAAGCTCATAGGATCAGGCAAGGGCATTAGAGAGACCGATGTAATTGTAACACTACTTAACGCTAGTAGAAGTTGCTGATCTACAGATAGTCTACCATTCTTGTGTTGTTTGCATCGGTGCTTCCCTGAGAATACATGCCTAAGAGGTTTATCGTCTCCTTTTAGAAAGTTGAATAAAGTTTGTCACGCGAGGGCTGAGACGTTAAATTACGGAATATTATTTTTAGTGCGAGTGTTTAAATGTTCAAATTAGGACATTGTGTCGGAATTACTGTGGGCAAAGCAGATTGTTATCGAACAATGTATTATTCATTTTGTGCAGATTTAACCTTATCATGCGAAAATGTTTGCTTTAACGGTTGCTTTCAGTTAAATTGACGACACTAAATCATCATACTTAGTAAGTTGACACCAGAAGTTATTGAGAAATGCATTCAACAGGTCGCGGAAGCCAACAGTGCAGCGACTGAGGACTAAGTAGTTAGCTTTGGTCTGCTTCCTCATTTAATTTCCCGTTACAGTTCATGAACTAA
Source organism: Osmerus mordax (assembly GCF_038355195.1). NCBI lineage: Eukaryota > Metazoa > Chordata > Actinopteri > Osmeriformes > Osmeridae > Osmerus > Osmerus mordax. The sequence goes on from NC_090056.1 coordinate 10,696,232, forward strand.
CCTGCCAGTTCCATGTAGAGAAACGAAGTCAACGACTTGTATACTTTCTCGGCCGACGGATCTACGGTAACTTCCGGCTCTCCCCAGTGACTAGGTGACAGCTCCAGCACTCAGTGCCACCATCGCCACCCAGTGATTACCCCGCCCAGTGACTTACCCCGGCCATAGCCGGACACGAGACAGACTGTCTAGAGTTTATTTCAGACTAAATTAATTTACGCTACAGACCTATTTTTTACTACATCAACATGGGGCAGTTGGCAGTGACAGAAAACACAACATTTTTATTTTAACAACATATTTTTCAAGCATGTTTAACTGTCATCCAAGGTTTACAATACAGTTTTTGTTGTCATTAGTAGTAAAAAATATATAAAAATGTACATTTCAATACAGTTGATGTTCAGTGTACATACTGTACAAAGTAAAAAAATATACAGCCAATCACCGGTTTTAACAAACCTACAATTTTACATTTGTATAGTCATGAGCCATTATCATGTGTAATTTTTTTTTATCACATACCACTGGTCCTATATATTTAGAATTGAAGATGTAAAAGTTCTGGTTCAGAAAGTAGAAATCCTGTCAGGTTTGTTCCACCAAATAACCAGCTGATGGCACCAATCTGCTCTAAGAACTATGCTACAGTAACTGGCAAATCTAGGTGATTGGATACATCTGGTTAGTGCATGGGTTAAACTAAAACATTAATTTAATACCTGAACCTGAACTATTACACCTCTGTCTAAGATTCATAATCACTACATTGAGTTCAAACAGCAATGCAGTAAATGATTTGTATGGAGAAAGATTTCCCATTCAAGTGCAAGCTTTTCCTTTCTAAAGGAGGGCAATGTCCCGAGGAATGAGATCTGCATTTACAGTAAGGCACTGGTCTGATACAACTATGTATCAAAATACACTGCCCTAATCTGAATGCTTTACCACAAATAGTCAAATGTAGTCAGTCATAAGGTCATTCACTCCTTTTGTGACACTTGGACGTATTGTGTTAAGTTGGTCCAAAATCTATAGAATAGTTCCCATGGTTACTGTCTCTGTGCTTGATCAACTGGCTGTGTCGTCACACAGATATGACCCGTATGGAGCAATCCTGGGCAGAGAGCAGCTGTCCACTCATCCGTCTGGAGTCCTCCAGAGGTGGACAAGTCATCACAGACGCACCCATCTCCTGTCCACCATGATGCCACACAGGACCTGAGATGGACGATAAAGCTGAGCTCTGGCCCAGGCCGCTGGTCCGAGGTAGACCTGGGTACTGGGGTGGGGCAGCGGTCTGAGAAGATGCTGGGTGCTGGTAGAGGCCAGAGTATTGGGGCAAGAGTGGCTGCTTGTACCCTCTGCAGGGGAAAGCAGCTGACGACAAGGGCGGTCCGAAGGTCGAGGCTGACCCAGTCACAGCGTAGGGATACTGTTCATAACACCTGTATGAGGAAGTACAGCGGAATAAACAGAGCTTTTAGTGAGTGTGTGTGTTTGTGTTTTTTATGTATGTATGTATCTACCAATCTTACCTGCAGTGTCTTCTATGATCACACAAGTTAGGGTCGTAGTTATCCCAGAGTGTCAGGGCCTTTTCTTGGGTGTTGTTATTATTGTTCCTGCCCTTGTGGCTGTAGTAGGAGGACCTGTTTCCCTCCATCTGGGGCCATAGACCCGTCTCCCTGGCAACACAGGATGCAGTTGGACTGGATCAATGCTCAGTGGTATTACATTTACATTTAGTCATTTAGCCGACGCTCTTATCCAGAGCGACTTACAGTAAGTACAGGGACATTCCCCCGAGGCAAGTAAGGTGAAGTGCCTTGCCCAAGGACACCACGTCATTTGGCACGGCTGGGAATCGAACTGGCAACCTTCAGATTACTAGTCCGATTCCCTAACCGCTCAGCCACCTGACAGCCGCTCAGCCACCACATATTACTCTGGGACAGTTACATTACAAGACCAGTATCATATCAGCAAAGTATTCATTCATTTTCTCTCACCTCTCCTCTTTTTTCCTCTCTTCTTTCTTGACACAGTCATGCAAACAGCAGGTGAGGAAGGCCATTGACATAAGAAGGATGATGGCTGCACTCACTATGGATGCCACCACCGCTACATGGAAGCCAAAGTTCTCATTCTGGGGCGGGGCTGCAGCATTGAGGGGAGGGACAGAGAGAGACAAAATAAGAGAAAAGAGACGGAAACATCTGAATCTCAACTCCCATCCTCCGTCAACTATAATCATTATCACACAAACTCTGGTGTCATGTTTTCAGGTTTTATAGATACACATGTTGTGAGAATCAACATCTGGATGTGATATTGCCTATTGACACTCGACACATCAATATATTTCAGGAATGATATTTTCACACTCCTCAAAATAATGAGGACTGAGACAGGGAAGTTGAAGGGGAGTTTTGCAGTCACCGCAGTTTTTCCACTGTGCACACTAACATTTAATTTAGGGAGTCAGGTGGCTGAGCGGTTAGGGAAGCGGGCTAGTAATCAGAAGGTTGCCAGTTCGATTCCTGGCCATGCAAAATTACGTTGTGTCCTTGGGCAAGGCACTTTACTTCTACTTGCCTCGGGGGGTATGTCCCTGTACTTACTGTAAGTCGCTCTGGATAAGAGCGTCTGCTAAATGACTAAATGTAAATGTAAATGTAATTTGCACCTTCCAAACCCTTTAGTACAGTCGTTTAAGAGAAGAACTTTCATTTTTCACAACAGAACTGAGCTTTAGCAATTCCATATATCTTTGCTGAAGCGACGGGTGTTTTCAGATCCAGTTTATAATTGATTGGCTGGCAGAGAAGACTCTCTAATGATATCACAGAAGTACGGTGGGGAGAGAGGAACAAACCACACAAACCTCACAGTTACTGTAAATTGAGCTGTTCAAATCAAATATAAATATAATGAATGTTGACATTTTACAAATATTGTGTACTATACTGTGTTGTTGGTGTGGGCTGCATACTCACGTTCACACCAGGGTGTGTCTCCAAACCAGCGGGTGCTGTTGGAGCCCCAGACACACACCACTCCTCCTACCAGTCGATGTCTGGGTGGGCAGAGAAGTGAGATCACTGTGCCCACACTGGTGCCATTACCCTGAACAATTCTCTGGCTACCCAGTGCTGGCAAGGGCATGGGGGTGCACTGGCCTTGAGGGGAAAATGAGGGATGAAGACAGATGAGCTAATGGCAAACAGAACCATGACTAGAGGAACATTTACACTTGGCTACAAGTATTTAGTAATGGACTGCTAGCTCTTCAGTACTAGAACAGTGGTTACACATCGTTCTCTGTGGAGTGCTGCCTAGCATTGCGTGACAACAATACACTGCTTTCTGCAGCCCTACGCATTGCTCATCTAATGCTGACAGCATCAAAGCAGGAAACGTGATAAATCATTAAACAAAATGCCCACAGGCCAGGTGGAAACGCACAGCCCATCTGGAACAATGTTAAACAGCTGGTTATTATACGCATCACATTAGAAGGGGAATGATACTACCAATGTGAACTATAGCCCTCACACCATCCTCAACCTCTCCCCACACTGTAGTCACGAACAATGGGTAAAGGGTGACTATTGTTTTGTAGGATGAGGAAGAGAAATCAGATAAGCTGCAGAGAAAGACGCTGATATCAGCTGAAGAGGATATAAGCTTGTTTCGAAACAACCTGCATTACTTTCCAAATAACACAAATGTCTAAAACCTACCTAAAAAATAGGAAGGGAATCAAGTTATTAACTATATGGTGAAATACTTCACTATACTTCTACAAACTGAAATTGCTGTAATGTGTATTTGCCGCCACAAGAGGTCCTTGATGCAAAATTACTTCTATGCAGACCACACCTGGGTTTTCCTATAAAATATAGATGCGGGCTGAGTGTGTATTTGGATAGAAAAATGCATAATCTCCAGGACTGGCAGACAGGGAAGAGTGAGCATAGCGGTGGCTTTCAGAACTATGACTCATAGATCGTTGATAATATAGACCAGACTGCCACTGTCAAGGAGAGAAAAAGAACAACCAAGATGGAGCAGACGGTGGTTTCAAGGCTACCCTCAACTCTGACAAATACACAGAAAACATCTGTCATTTAAGCTGATGCAACAATTGATGCCAGACACACTATTACTTGATGATATTTTGTCAGTTGGCTTATGAAACCAAGAGTAGCCATGTTGCCATGCTGCACACCACCTGTGTTGCTTCTAGTTCTTATAGTTCAACTGAACTCTCTCACTTCCTCATGGTTGACTACTGCTCTGTAACCTAAAATAAATGCCATACTTGTACACAATATAGAAGTAAATAGGTATTAAAGTAAAGTTACACACCCACTGAAACAATACGAATTAATTTCTGTCAAATATCTTTGGAAAAGGTTCCCCAAATCTTTATCTGAACAGAATATCAAAACAGTAAGGGTAATCTGCATTACAATAACTACAAAGTAAAAAATAGATTGATGGAAGTATGCATTTTTTCTATTTGCCTGTCTTCCCTAAATAACCACGTATATGTATAATAATGGAATGAATAGTTGGAGACTGCCAAAGTGAATTGTGAATTATACTAGCCTACAACATTTTCAAAACTAGAATGACACCTCCTTTGACACAAGGAGTGTGCGTAATTTCTCACCAGCCTCCAAACAGTTACACCGCACCTGGACAACTGGTGAAGGCTGTGGTTCATTGCAATTCATTGAAGTGCATTCAATTAATTAATGTTATCGATGCCATAAATGGCTACGACAAATGCAACATATTAACATCGAGACATGGTGTTATCAAAGAGCATTTTACATCGTAAACACAAGGAGAAATTAATCGCTATAATTTTTCTCTAGAAACGACCAGTTTAAATGAGTTGGTAACTGATTTACCGGAATGATTTTGTCCATGTATCGCGTTGTCGGTCCTGGGCACATCAACCGCTGAAGCTGTTGCTGATGACATGTCTTGCACAGAGCTCTTTCCAATTGACCTTCCCCCTGGACGCGCTTAAAACAACTACATACACGAGGGTGTTTGGCTAGACTTCGGTCCAAGATTCCAATCCCAGAGTCTAGTTCTTTGCGAGTCTCAAAAGTGAGTGAGTGCTGTGTTGTAGCAGTTGCTTCCCCTCCGACAATGATGTAGTCAAGAGCGCGCACAGCCCTCCCGCAGCCTTTCCCTCAACGGGCATCAGTACAGCACCTACGTTGCTGTGCTGAGCACATTAAGCACTTGCTAGAGGACTAGCTGTTGCCTAAGCCCTTGTCTGGGTTATAGACAGTCAACCATCTTTTAGCACTGTAAACACGGACACTAGCGTTTTAACACCATATTATTACTGTAGTAACAGTAGTATTGTGTCCACTATCAGTTCTGTGTTGTCTGCCACATCTTCATTCAACTTGATTTGATTTCATACCACTATGACAAGGAAAGGTAGTCATGGTAAATGTTTTGTGTATGTGGTAACTTAATTGTAACTTATGCCAGAGAACTGGCCGGCAAAACATTCATGGTGTGCAATTGATCTTCCACGGAGGGATTGAGTATTCATCTAAACAGATGTAAAATGAATGAACACAGATTATTACATGGCACATTTCCATTTACCAAGCAACACATGTGAATGTCAGAGATTTCACCAATAGCCTTCCATTATCCACTTTTAGCTCATCACACTATACATCAAGTCTGTACCAGTGTACACTAAACATTTATGCATTACAATTTAAAGAAATGTGTGTTCTCATTTAAACAGCAAAATACATGAGGGAAAGAGAAAGGTATTTCAATTGGTAAGTAAGGGAGTCTGACACAGGAAGCAGGACATGCAGAACTCTTTAAATAGAGGTGTGCTGATTAACAAAGCCTCACAACTAACCAGATAAGAGTTAAAAACAATCAGCCCAAAAAGGGATTTTAGTATCGAGAAATATTGGGTCTGTATGAATGTTCCCATTTAAATGAGCATAATCATCCATTTTCCTGAAGAAAATGTGAGGGAAACTACCCTTCTGCTTCTTATTGAAAGGGCTACATGTTTGTCTTTTTTCTTTGTGTGTCTCTGGGATTGCATTCATCTGTAAAAGTTCAATTAACTAGGTGATAAAGCAGTTCATTGAGGGCTTGGATCCTAGGAATCATCTCTTTCTATCATAATGCTCATCTGACAGTTATATTAATGGAACAAGCGTTCAGTAAGCCATGAGTTATGCCTTCGCAACAGAAAAAGTTCACCCAGACCAAGGAGGACTTTCTTTCAAAGTTAAACACCACAGTCAAAAGGAGATGTGTATAATCCATAACATGAAATGTCCACATTTCACACATGCGCACACATCTGCATATGTGATTTAGAGCAATGTACTGTATGTATTCAGCATATATTCACAGTAATAAGCCACACCTCGTTCCGGCTCTGTATCGACCCCTGGTCATTGCTAATGCAGGGCATGTATGGTGGTGGTCTAGGTTGGTTTGGCACGCTGATTTAGAGCAGGCTTCACTGGTGTTGGTAGTTCCAGTAACACTGTAATATCAAACTAAATATCTAAAATGGATTTGGCATTGAAGGTGTCCATTTCTAACTCCAACTGCTACCAACTGTTTTCAACTGCCAAGAAGGCCTACCATGCATGAGAATGAGCTGTGAATACTGTCCTCATGTTCTGTGTTGCTGTCTATAGCATGATGCTGTTACTGCACCTCTGTCCTTGTTCCCTCATAATAGGATTCCACAATGTAAAAGTAGTATTGAATGACCATGGGAAACGCAGCTCCCCTGCAACACTGCACCTAGCTGTAGGCGTGAGGTAACCTCAGCCCAGAACTTGCACGATGTAGCCGGACTGCTAAAATACTCTTGAAATTCACCTTGCGCACTGGCTTCTCTTTGAAGCTGGGCTGGGGTTAAGAGCATCCTTACCTGCAGATCCCATTGTTGAGAAAGAAAGCAGGAAAAGTTAGCCTAGCTACTTTCATGTACATCAACACAGGGAAGTCTCAAATATCTCAATGGTGGGGGAGGGGGGGGTGGGGGGTTGAGTTTAAGGAAAGCGGATTTACTGCAGTCAGGGTATTTGGTGTAGATGATGTGAGATGCCTTCAACAGCTTACTCAAACAAAAAAATCCCCTGTCTGAATGTTGAAGTCTGTAACTTTTCCAAAGGAAAAGGGAGATGGGGTCAGACAAAGCTACGATGGATGCACATTTTCACACAGTCATGGTTTATAACATTGGAACTCTCTCTGACTCTCTCTCTTCTCTCTCTATCTCTCTCGCTCTCTCACACGTACACACAATCTTCTCCTCTCTCCATCTCGCTCTTTCTCAATCTCCAAAACACTGGATTTTAAGAGAGATGCTTAATGAGTACGTTATAGCTCTTCCTAGACGGTTGCTATGGCAACAGTTGATTTGTTCTGACAAGCGTCTTTGTTATTATGGATTGGGCTCTCCATCCCTCTGTTATCTACTTGCAATACAGTAGCCTCGGGCATAACACATTTCCTCATTTTACTGTATCACTGAACACAAAAGGGTAATATTAACTTACTGTGATCGCTTGGATTCCTAAAGGCACAAATAAACACACAGAAACATGTACAGTGCACTGAACCACACCAAATCCTGCCTGCAGGGACATGTGCCTCCAGAGCTGCAGACTACTAAAGAAAGAAAATGACCATCGTCAGCAAACCTGTGCCATGAAAACTAAGGGCAAGAACTGTACTGTGGGGTTTAGGGAGAGCAGTCTGTTGTGGCCCTAGCTTGAAGGAGAGAAAAAAGAGGCAGGTAGAACAGGGACAAAGAGAGACAGTGGGTAAAATAAAGACAGCAGAGGAGAGATAGACAAGGAGAGATGAAAGGCAAAGAGAGAGACATGAAAAGACATTCAGCTGGAGGCTGAAAGATTCACATCGTAGACATTATACTATTAGCGTAATCTGACTGGTCCTCAGATCTTTGAGGAGAGGCAAAGAGAGAGATACATGCAAATAGAGAGTGCATGCATGCAACAAGAAAAAGGGAAGAGTAGGAATATAGCGATAGGACAAATGAGAGGACAGGAGGGTGAGAGAGAGCAGGTGAGCAGCCTTCTCTGAGTTTCCACCCTGGCCCCTGACACAGACTCTGCTGGGGGACACACACTCCATCACAGAGGTAATTAACTACGACAGTAGGGGGTACTGTGCATGCTGCCAACCAAACATCTACACACTCGTATGTACACAAACACACACACAAACTACCACACATTCTCACGTGCAAACACACTAACTGGGCCACATACTGCTGGGGGGGCTGGGGTGGTGGTGTGGAGAGGGAGTGAAGGTGCCCTCTTCAAAGAGTCCTGAGCTGTTTCCTCTATGTTGGTTTACCTAATTGCAAACACGACCAGAGCATCTAAGTGTACTAAACTGTATATATAATCATAACTCTCATATCTCGTCCTTTTTGTCATTGTCTAATCTTGAATACTGAATGTTATTGTTTTTAAAATGAGTACACACACAAACACGCATACACACACACACACACACACACACACACACACACACACACACACACACACACACACACACACACACACACACACACACACACACACACACACTGAGTATCCTCATTGTGTACCGGTAATCATTAAAGCTGTCATGACAGTTTCCTGCTTCTGCAGTTTTAGGAGACAACAACATTACTCTGGTTTGGATCTTGGCCACTGCCATTCAGGTTGCACCATAAATCTACATCTTGGGCATCAGATCCCCCTGCCAGGGAGGGTCGCCACGGCAAGCGAGAGGAGGAGCAGCCTTTCACAGGACAGAAGACTATTTAGCATTTCTGTGTTATGAACCTCAGCTCAATCTTTCATCCAGTGCAGGGCAGGTAGACTGGTGGAAGGGCGACACAGACGACACAGAACAGCAGTGGTGTTGTAGTGATGGATACAGGAACCAGGCAGGAAGTGGGAGGACAGCAGATGAAGCATTTTTGCCTCTACAAATGTTCCCGACAGTACAATATCTGAACATATATGAGGATATGAAATAACCAATGAGTGTCATGTATTACTGAAGGTGATTAATATGTAGTATGGCTGCAGGGTTTTAATCAAGGAACCACACTGGCAGGTAGAGAGACCTTAAGAAGTCACTCTTCTTAGAATGGAGTGGAACTACAGAATAATCTGACCATCAGGCTATTGTGAAAATAAATCTTCAAATACTAAAATGGATTTCTGTGTGTCCAGTCCAGAGAGGGTTTAGAGGCACCCTGCTGTCACTGTCGTACTGTAGAGATGGAGCCCTGTTTCCTGCTGGGCTATGAACACACAGACCCTACAGGGAACACTGGAGTGCAGCAGAGGAGAGGGGGAGGGGAGAGGGGGAGGTCACTGACTGACTCATCTGAAGGTCTGACACTGTCAGGTAAGACACTGACTCTGGGGGCTTGGAGAGATATACTAATATGTAGAAGTTCTTACTAGAAGAGAGCAGTACCAGTTTCCCGGATGGAGTGGAGACTCATACCAGCAGGATTGTTCTCTTTCAGAAAAGAGGTTCAAACCTAATCATCAAATTGGCTTGGTGCTGTATTTGATGTCCATGTTATCGGTTGAGTGTGTTTCTGTTTTGGTGACTGCCCAGTTGTGAGCACCACTCCCTGAATGGAGAGAGGTTGCCATGGTAATGCTGAGACTGCATCTGAGTATAGCCTAGTGACGGAGTGTTGAAATAATCGTGGTTATTTGAGTGAACGGGATGGTTCAATAACTCAATGATATATTTCCTATCCCCTCTTTATTCATCCATTTACCAGGCAAAATATTGCAGTTGTTTATCTATATCTCACTGGAATCAAACTAGTTAAGGTAAGAGACTGTAATGCAAACACTCCCAACACACACACACGCGCACACACACTACAAAATGTGTGTTTGTTCAAAATCTACAGTAGGACATGATGATCCAGATCATTAACTCTCAGATATCTGAAGCTTTCTTTTGTATTGTTGAGGTTTAGGAGGCGTTTTCCTGGTTTGTGTTGTTGCGAAGTGTTGTGACACACAGACATGAAGTTTCCTGTGCCATAGAGCCCTGTGACGGGAACCCAGACAAGTCTTGCATCTGAAGACAAGGCGTATTTGACTGCACCGTAGACAACATGAGTAAACCATGAAAGCGACAGGAAACGGTTGCAACCCTCTTCCTCTGTAATAAAAAAAGAGAAGCACTAGTGTACAGGAGTTGCTTCTTTGGGTGTGTGTTTGTGCAGGCGTGTGACGTGTTTATGACTAAATCTCTTCCTGCTGGAATAAAAAAGAGAATGAACATGGGTTAGTAAATCAATAAAAAAACATCCCCAACATCCTGTATCACAATTATCGTTGTCATCTAGAAATTACAAGGGACATTACAGGGGAGAGAAGTAATGGAATGACATTAGAATAAAAGTGTTTATAAACATAGCTGGTTGTAAATGTGCTATTTTCATTTTTTCCAGAAAGGTAGGTCAGTTGGTGTTTGTATTGGAGGGTTAGGAAGAGCAAAATGCAAATGTTTTCAGACACACATACACACACGCACACACACAGCTGGTAAGAGGCTTACGCTATGTTCCAGCAGCATCCATATTAAAACCATTCTCATCAGATGGAGGAGGAGAGAAATCCTCTAAGACCACAAGCCAGCCACCTCATCAGTATATAATGCTGTTGGCACAAACACACATGCTGCAAGAACATTTCAACATTTCACTGTTGAAATCGTCAACGTTTCAAAATGTCCCTTCCCTTACTTTTCCTTGAATGATCCTTTGAGTTACATTTACATTTAGTCATTTGTCTACAGTGATAACTCATTTGTCTTTAGTGTTGTGTGAGCAGGACAATGCTCTTGATGAATGGAGCCATTAAGACAGGCCTTGAGGCTTCTGTTAGAGGCCAATATGACACACCTTAGAGTCCCACAACAACCTTGCTGGAGGCTACTGAACACAAGCAAACTGGGTCTCCCTCTGACCGTGCGTGTTACAGCATGTAGAGAGACAGTTTGGGAGAGGGTGGGAAGGGATGAGTCTGAAACAGAGTGGCAACACTAAAACGTGAAAACAAAATATGCGATTAGGAACAACAAGTCAAAGACAGATTCCCTAGGCTGCCTCAAAAGCCCCCATCCTTCAGATTCTTCAAACTCTCTCTGTAGACTGGGGGGATAACTGCAAAAAAAAAAGCTGGCTTTACCAAAACTACTTAGAGCTTAGATGAAAAACAACATTGAAAGTACGTTTTCCTTTGAAGGAAGGGGGTGATAGGAGCTTATCTCAGCATGGGCTCTCCGCAGTAGCAGACACAATGCTGCCATCTTTTTCGGTTCTGTTCTCGCTGTCTGCGCGATTTGACAGGAACCAGCCGTCAGCAGTTTACACTCTATCTGCACCAGAACGCAGTTCACATACTGGACAGAGACAGCTAACAATACATCATTTTGGCAGTAAGAATTTGCCATCAACTCAATTTATCAATAGCTGTTGTGTGTCTGACATATCACAGACACATTCTCATTAAACTATCTTGCCTATGTAGGTACAAAGATAAATGTCACACAGTTCCTCTGTGTATGGAGAAAGAAAATGCTTAGAGTCCGATGTTTCATCTTCAGCGTCCCCTGATAGACCCCGAAGCATGTCTCTACAATTGAAACTCATGTGTGATTTAATGCACTCCCACTCTTTTGACTTAACTTCCCTGTTGCTTTAACCACAAACCACATACCTATTCTGCATAACCTGCACGTACCGTAGCTGTTGAAGACAAATACATTTGTCTTGAAGTCTGACGCATAGGAACATAGTGACTGACACAGAGACTTACTCACTCCTGTAGTTTACAGAAACATAACAAAAATGGGGACATAGCTGTATAATTCGGTCTGCCATAAACTGTGGCACTAATGAGTGAATCTCATATGATCGGTCCTGGGAGCAGATTTTGTTATTGGAGATTTAAGTATACCTATTTCTTTGTTCAAAGACTTGCATCCAACTTTGGTGCTACCACAAAGAGAAGTTAGTCCACATATTTAAATTTAGTAAAGTTAGTCCACATATTTAAATTTTAGGTATATGTTTATTGTATGCACCTTCCTGCCAAAGCAAATTCCTTGTCTGTGCAAACTTTCATGGCGAATAAATCCCTTTCTGATTCTGATTCTGATTGCTATTATATCTTAAGATAACACTTATTAATCCCCAGTGGGTACATTTGGGGAGTCAGGTGGCTGAGCGGTGAGGGAGTCGGGCTAGTAATCTGAAGGTTGCCGGTTCGATTCCCTGGCCGTGCTAAATGACGTTGTGTCCTTGGGCAAGGCACTTCACCCTAATTGCTTCGGGGAGAATGACCCTGTACTTACTGTAAGTCGCTCTGGATAAGAGGGCATAAGGGTTATGGGTAGAGACAGATTTGTTCCACATTCATCTATATCCCTTCAGTCTTGCTCCCTTTTTCTAATTTTTCTCTTTTTCTAATTCTCTCTCTCTCTCTCTCTCTGTCTCTCTCTCTCTGTCTCTCTCTCTCTCTCTCTCTCTCTCTCTCTCTCTCTCTCTCATGCACACACAACATGAAATGGCTCTTAATACTCCTGCATCCGATCCAGACACAAAAAAGGAATATCTGCTGGGGGTATTTCATATGGAGAGTCTGTGTAATGTGCGCTATCACTGATGAAGCAGGCAGACTGAGAGATCTCACTTCAGTTGCCACCTCACCCTAACACCAAGACAGTCAGTGTGAACTGATGCATGCCACTCAAGGCGAACCAACCAGCTGCATTTTTGTAAATGTACTATCGTGAAAGACACAAAAAAAACGTATCAGCAAAATCTATTGTCGTGTGTGTTTGTGCCTTTACATGTGTGTACACAAACTCACAGACCCACAGCATTTATTGTTAGACAGAATGGCACTGAATGAGCCATAGTCTTTTTTTATTGATGATATGCTTTGACTGCTGTGCACAATCTGGGTTAACACACGCAATACTGAGCCTGTTCACTTACAGTACGACAACCATGCCTCTCTGGGAGGAGGTGGGGCTGGCAGGGCTTCAGAGCACGGTACATACATATAAGTGGGTTTACATGCACATAGAGATCCATCCACCTTGGTTTGTTGAAGCTGGTGCAAAAGGACAGCAGGGTACAGAGTAGGGGAGCAGGAGCGTCTTACAGTACTTGTATCTTCGCTATGGTTTCTATCACATGACAGAGCAGGTGAGGAGTCTTTCAGGAAACAGTATCCTCTGATGGTGAACATCAAATCATGGTGGAGATCCCACCATCGGCCTCTGGTCCAGTCAGATGAGCGCTTTAAGATGACAGGACTGGGCTCTGGTAGGAGGTACTTGATGTGTGTGTGTGGGGGGGGGGGAATAGGGGTGGGGGTGTTGGAGGTGGGGGTGAGTTTGAAATGAGTTGATAATAGGAGCATCAGGTGGCCAGCCACAAGCGTTCACATCTCTTAAGTTAAAAAGGCTTTTTTGCTCTGCTTAGCTAACGACACACTATAGTTTACATACTGTACAATCCCCACTGTTTCTGTCCCCAGGGAGGGAGGTTGGAGAGCTGGCCCGGGGCTCTTACTCTAACATTCAATACTGAATAAAACACAGGAGCAACACACACAGTCCAGAAGGACAGACAGACAGGAGTTAATGCTTCACAACACAGTCACAATGTACAAGGTACTTCATCTTATAAAATCATACAGGGGCCATCTTATAAACGCCTTCAGCAATAATACAATCACGTTCAATCAAAGAGTCCTTTGCTTTTCTCAGACCATGGAGAACACTGAGAAAGTTCAGACAGAACCACACATACAACAGAGGTGAAGTTGCCGGCACAGGTATTTAAGTGAGTGTATGAAAGAGAGAGATGGAGAGAGAGAGAAAGTGAGATAGAGTGTGTGTGTGAGAGAGAAAGAGAGAGAGAGAGAGAGAGAGAAAGAGAGAGAGAGCGAGAGAGAGAAAGAAAGAGAAGCAGAAAGGAAGAAAGACGTGTATATGGGTGGGAGTGCATGAGTGAAGTGGCATGGTAGGGAATGAGTGGCCCCTTTTGAGAGAAAAATAAAAACAAAAAGTGCCATGGTAAAGTGAATTCAAGTAACTTGTGCTCTGTACACAGGAAAAGGGGAGGGGCAAGAAGAAGGAGGGCCCTGGGCCTCAGTGGGGATGATCCTATTGGCTCTTTCGGTTCTCAGTCAGGCTGACAGATGCGTCTGTGGGCATTTCCCCACGGGCAGCCCTGGAGAGAACCTCCACCCACTTGGCCTGGAGCTCTGCATCCTGGGCTCCAAACAGCAAAGCCTGCTGGGTGTGGCTCAGCCGGAAGGTGTGTTTCAATTCAGATTTTTCTGTTGCTGGCAGTGGGGCAGTGCTCACCTCAAACCCTGGCAGGGGAACTGCACGTGCCCCACGAGAATCCTGCAGAGACACAGAAAACAGACCAATTAGGGCGTAGCAGGAAACATGAGTCCAATCAGCTTGAAACTTCCTGGTCCAATATAACTGGACAGTAAGATTACTTTCGTACAGATAATCTAAACTACTGTCCAGCTGACCAGTGTTTTGATCGCTGAAGTGATTATTGTGACAGATTTCAACAAATGCCATCTCATGTCATCTTATCCTTCATCATCTCCTATCTTCTGCCGGGTTCTTCAATGAAGGCGTGCGCAGTAAGCTCTTTCCCTCTCTCCTCTCTCCCATCCCCCTCTCTGGTCTACTGCTTCTGTCCAATTTAGAAAATAATCAGTAATCCTAATCTATGGAACAGAGTTCTGACATGGGATTGTTTGCGTGGGATTGGAATTTTGGTGAGGCCACACAGCTCTACTGATGGCAGCACAGACTGTCGTTCTGTGTGCTGATCATCTGTTCATGCTAGCAGAAGAGTCACTGAACATCAACTGCGCAGAGAAGGATGAGAACAACTTCAAGGTTGTGGTTTGCTGCTTCAAGTGGAAGCCTCCTCAATCACCCTGTGGGCCATTTGCCAAACAGCCATGCAATGCCTGTTCTAACCCTGCCTGAATGAGAGCAGTGTGGAAGCACCTAGTGGGCCCCCTCTGGTCAGACTGAACGCTGCCGCCCAGGTGGAGTCCCTGAGGTCAGACTCTGGACAACTAAATCCCTCTTGGTCCGAATCAGCATTTTAGAGAGCAGACAGAGCCCTGACTGGACACACACACACACACACACACACACACAGGACTGTTAGGGGTGACGCTAACACTACACACACAAGGCTGCACAGGTGACCTATCCATGCAGCTAGACAGGTGACATGCAGGTTGGGCAAGAGTTGATCCGTCAGGCAGACTGAAGCATGCCCTCATAGACAACCTATTGCATAAAGAGACCTCTATGCACCCACATGTGACACACCAGTAGACAGCCCCAAGGGGGATTAGGGCTGACCCTTACCTGCCCGTTGCTCTGCAGGTAGAGCACCAGGGGCTCAGTCTTGGAGACCGCCACCCAGGTCTTGGTCCAGCTCTTCCCCTTCTCCTGCACCTGCAGGTAGCTACACAGCAGGAAGTTGTCCCCCGTCAGAGAGACCTGCCTCTGGAGAGAGACAAGACAAGATATGATTAATACCTGATTAATACCTCCCCAAATGACAAAAAAAAGCCTACAATGCCAAACATGTCATTCTATTTGGCTTCCAACTTCTGGATACTTAATACCTAATTCTGGGATAAAATCCCGTACTGTATTTAACTAGTTGTAGGCCTTCTAAACACCAACTGTATTCCTGGAACTGAAAATACAGATGTCATGTTAGGACATGTTAGTTTTTTTAAAATACTTTCATATACTCTTACATAACATTCATAATGTTGAGAATGCGGGACATGGAGAGATTTCTACACTAGCAGGTTGTCCTTTGTTGACCCTGCATGACTAATGTGGTGTAGAACTCCCCCAAGTGGTACTTAATGCCATCGCAACTTACTTTTCCAACATTTCAGACATTGTGGTCCATAATGCTCTGCCACTTACAATGAAAGAAGAAAAGGTGACATGCAGCTTGTATAGGTTGTAAATATGCATGTATCTAAGTGTGAGGGCCGTTGACCATAACTAAGACAGACAGATAGACAGACTGAGAGAGACAGACAGACACAAGACTCAGCTTCTCTATATAACAAGATTAAAGCAGCTGCTTGTTGCATCATGACACACAAACACACACATACATAAACACACACACACACACACACACACACACACACACCTGAAGCCTCCAGACGGTCCTGTCAGCAGAGTCCACTAAGCCCCTTATCTAGGTCCATGTCATGGTATTGGTCATCCAGTAGAGGTTACCTAATATGACTCTGTGTCTTGTGCCTGTATGTGTAAGTAGGAACATGTGCATATGTGCTATTGTACAACAATGGACTGTATGAGACGAAAGATGAATAGTGTTGTTTCTGTACATGACTTGATCATGACACAATGAGCTATTATATGTAGTGGTATACACTCAGCTCACTCACACTGCCAGCTATTCAATACTGGTTCACTGGTAGAGATGGGGCCTATTGAGTCATGCAGGTTGCTATTCATGTGTAGGTTCCTACATCATACTGTTACTCTGAAATGGTTGCTTTATAACTATGTAAGAGGAAAGAAAAAGTAGTCTGTCATGGGTAATACGAGAGAGGGTGTCTGCCCGTTTGCATCTATGCGTTTACATATGTCTATGCGTGTGTTTCAGCAAGTAAGCCCCAAGTGCTCTCTCTCTGGGCAGTGCCCCCAGTGTCCTGCAGGGAGGACTAACGCGATTGCGCCGCTCCCCCCAGGGTCTGGCGTTGTGTCAGGGGGCCCATGCCAAAGTCCTCTCTCTCCCCTCATACACTCTCTGCTGGGACGTCCTGCTACTGTATTACTCCTAGGTTGACAGTGGCGTTTGTGACTGTTTCTGGTGTCCCACCTCAGCAGCAGCTTTCCTCTTGTGCTCAGCTGGGGGCGCTGCTAGCCCCTCCAGACCCTGGCTGGCCTCGAAGCACTCTGGACACAATCGACATGTCTTGTTCTCTAAGGTCTTTGAACACTTCGCACAGATGGCCTGTGACGAGAGGGAAGCGGTGGGAAAGGAAAGAGAGAGAGAGAGAAAGAAAGAGGAAGAAGAGAGCAGCTGTTTAGACACATCATATCATTTCTGTCAGAGCCGTGCATATCTCTTATTACCAACCGCCATCTTAAAATGGGGTGAAAGTGTTAGTGTGCTCACCGCTCCACAGGATTTGCAGTGGTGTTTGCGCTTGGTGAAGTTGAAGCTCTCGTTGCAGCCCTTACATGTGGTCTTCTCCTTCTCCTTCTTTTTGGAACTCTTCTGGAGGACAGAGAGAAAGAGAGAGAGAGACAGAGAGAGAGAGACAGAGAGAATGCACGTGTAAGGGGGTGTTCACACACTGCCCAGTGTTCATTCCTCACACCGTATATCTGCCATTCCTCTCTACATCTCCCTCCATTGTCTTCATCACTTTCTCTCGCTCTCAACCCCGCTGCTATAAAAAGCTGGCAGGGGCGTTGATAGCAAAGCTAGCCGCCTAATCGTTACCACAGATGCATTGTGGGAGGACGTGTGAAATTCATGTCCTGATTGTGTTCTCTCTCCACAGAGTAGGTTTTTGCAGTTAAAGAGCATGAGATACTGTAGATGATGATATCTCCATGGAGAAGCCTGCCTAATGAGGACTGTGTCATCTCCCTGCTTCGCTGCAGGACAGAGGGTATGGATTTACGGAGGCTTTGTTAGTCCAGCCTCATAGTCTCAGACACAGCCTCTCAGACAGAGCAGAGATCGATGTGCTTCTCATCATGAAGACCCACTGTGTGTTCGTATTACACTGTTTATTCAATGGCCTGGCTCATCATAAGTGGGAATCTCATTAGCCTTGTTCTTTTGGGAAATAGTTTATCCTGGATCTTTACCACATTCATTCCAGTGGCCAAGGGAGAGATGATACTGTTCCAATCAAACTTCCTCACATCTGCTGTGCATCTTCTGATTGTGTGTGAAGATGCATAACATGTTTTTGAAATGATCAAGTTTTCCATGCAGCTGTGCAGAGCTGCAGTACCTACCCGCTCGTGCAGCCTCTCACTGTCTGAGTCTATGGAGGCGTTAATCCAGGGGCCCTGAGGAGAAAACACCACAACAACTGTCACCCATCTGCTGAAGCAATATCACCAACATCCTCACCATCATCCTGACATAGCTGTCAATGTACGATAGCAGAGTTATAATAAGTTATAATATAACTGGCCGCATGGGTAAACGTGAACACATGCGGATCATTAACACCCCTCCTGCTGTCAAGCTCATCTATTGCAAATGCCTGTCTGCAGTTAGAGTTTTCTTCCACAAGGTGGCACTTTGGGCTTACTGAGCCTGGGTCTCTGGTGCACCTCCAGCTCAGGCAGCCCAAAGTGGGTCAGCTGTGGACATGTATAAGAAAGATGTGTGTATACACAGCATGCATGGGGCTTCCCCTACAAGGTCATGAGACAGTGCAGGGACCTCAAGATAAGCACGCAAGTGTGGGGGTGTGACTCTCAGGAAACAGAGAAAAGGCCTCTTTATAGCGTGTGTGCGTGCGTGAGCGCGTGGAGTGACAGTCCAGCCATATCAGGGTAGTTATCACCAAAGACAAAGAACAGACTAGGACACATGCTCTGACCAAACCCTAGCGCCTTGCATTCAAATTCATAGGATTGGTGGAACCATTTGATTTTGAATGACGTTGATTCATTGGATTGAAAGACTGACTGACCGGTGAGTCAGGCGGATGGTCTTCCTCACGGGAGAAGGAGCTATTAAAAGCTTTATTGAACGTCTCGCTGTTTTGCTTGTGCCTCTCGATGGTGGCCAGGATCACCTGAGGAAGGGGGAGCGAGGGGAGAGATGAGTGACAGAAAGAAAGGGGGAGGAGGAGGAGAAACCTTTCAGGCTTTCCTGTCCTCTTCGTATTAATCACGCTGAAGCGTTCAAGTGTACAAAGCACAGGACCTGTGAGGAAGATACTTTAGGAAAGTCATCGGCTGAGTGAAACCTTACATGACAAGGGGGATGCCTAATCCTTTCTACAGTCCCGAGGGCAAACAAATGAGGGAGAGAGAGAGACAATAATTCGGGGCAGAGGGCCTTTCCCTGTCTGAAAATAGGGAACAAAGAGAGGGACTGTGCCATGCTATGGTCTGGTCTGACCCCACTGTAAAAGGATGACATCAGACCAACAAGTGCATCATGAGCCCTCTGCTCCAGCTACACAGTTTTCAGAGAGAAGGCTCCCTGGCTATGCTAACTACCCAACCACAACTGGGCACACGCTCTTCTCTCTTTCCTCCCTCTTTTTTAAATCCCAAATCCCTTGAAACCGCATTCCACTCTGCCCTTCAGTTTATTGAATAGTCTCTCTATTCTTTTCAGCTCTGTGGCCTACTAAATACCCTTTCAATCCAGTCAGCTACAGTGCATACACACTCCAAACACGCACACACTCAACTCATTCTCTCGCTCTCTCTGTCTTTTGTATCACAGCTCTCCTGCAGCCTCTGACCAGTCTTAATCAGCTTTAGCCAGCTTTAATAGGCTAAACGAGCAGTAATGAGGGGCTTTATTAGTGAATACAATTCCCTGATTCACACAACTGAGGTGTGGTGGAAAGCCTCCCTAACCCCATCCCCCAGGATAGAGAGTGCACAATTCCGAAAAATGGGTTTTAAAGTCTGGCGTAGGATGATGTGTGTGAATATGGATTTGACGAAAACAAACACGGAAATGTACCTGGATCCAGTCTTCTTTCTCCTCCGCTGCCCTATAGAGAACAGACAGGACATGAGCAGGACATTTCCACAGCTGCTTTTGGATAGGTCACTACGATGCTGTGACTGTGACTGGCCTTCTGAGTCTTCTGGGTCTTACCTGGCCTGAAGCTCCAGAGAGCGCTGTTTCCCAATGATGGCGAAGGTGTGAGGGAGGTTCTGCTTTGCGATCCCCTGCACCTGCAGACATACACCCGCAACGTGATCAACCCTCTACAAGTGAGAAAGAAGGTCGAAGAAAGAGATGGATAGTGATGAGGAGAAAATGAGGAGAGTGTCTCCTTACCTCCATGCCAGCGATGTCTATCCTCTCTCTCACACTGAACTTCTGTCCCATGAGCCTCAGCTTGGGCACACAGTAGAGAAGCATGTTGTTGAACTGCAGCAGGAACAGACAGAGTATCAGTAAGACTGTTTCACACACAACAAAATGCACATTATGATTCAACACTCTCTCACCAAGTAAAGGTATCGGTCCTGGGCTGTCCCATTTTTGGCCGACATCTTCTTGATATGTCCCTCCTTAATGAGTTCGTTGGCCGGGTTCACAATGTCCTCCTCTCCACCAAGCCTCTCGTAGACCTCCAAAAGTTTGTGCATCTTCTCCTGAAAACCCCAGAGAGAGAGAGAGAGAGAGAGAGAGAGAGAGAGAGAGACAGGAGTTAATGCTTCACAACACAGTCACAATGTACAAGGTACTTCATCTTATAAACGCCTTCAGCAGTAATACAATCATGTTCAATCAAAGGGTCCTTTGCTTTTCTCAGACCATGGAGAACACTGAGAAAGTTCAAACAGAACCGCACATACAACAGAGGTGAAGTTGCCGGCACAGGTATTGAAGTGAATGTATGAAAGAGAGAGAAAAGGAAGAGAGAGAAAGCGAGAGAGCGAGTGTGTGTGAGAGAGAAAGAGAGAGAGAAGGGAGACAGAGGACTGTGATGAACAGCAGAGGTGCACATACATGGATGAATGCAGAGGAGGCCAAATACTAACATGTCTGCAAGAAAACACAAGCAGCTTTGCAGATAACATCGTTTGTAGTTCAGAGATGAAGCAAGCACCACCAGATGGAGCTACAGTGCGCCTGTATTGTAAACATCCATTTTATCATGATCCTAGGATCCTAGGATCATCCTTGAAATAAAAGAACTTTTTTCCTCATAACAGGAGGAAAGAAGTGTGAGTGTGTCTGTGTATGTAAATGTGTGTGTGTCTGTGTATGTAGGTGTTTGTATGTATGGGTGTGCGTCTGTAAGTGTGTATGTTTGTGTGTGTGTCTGTGTATATAAGTGCGTATGTGTGTGTGTGTCTGTGTATGTAAGTGCGTATGTGTCTGTAAGTGCGTATGTGTGTGTATGTAAGTGTGTATGTGTGTGTGTGTGTAAGTGTTTGTATGTATGTGTGTGTGTGTGACAGCCGTCAGTCTTCTGCAAACTCTCAAACTAGCAGCAGGAAACAGCAGCTTCCTGTCTGTTCTAATGCAACCACGGCCCTCCCTCCCTCCCTCCCTCCCTCCCTCCCTCCCTCCCTCCCTCCCTCCCTCCCTCCCTCCCTCCCTCCCTCCCTCCCTCCCTCCCTCCCTCCCTCCCTCCCTCCCTCCCTCCCTCCCTCCCTGCCCCCTCCCTCCCTCCCTCCCTCCCTCCCTCCCTCCCTCCCTCCCTCCCTCCCTCCCTCCCTCCCTCCCTCCCTCCCTCCCTCCCTCCCTCCCTCCCTGCCCCCTCCCTGCCAGACAGAGACAACAAGCCACCACAGCGGTGAACCTGCAGAGGGCTGGGCCATGTTACAGTGATCCCAGTGAATGATGTTAACAATACAGCAACAGAATCTCACCATTTTCTTGATGGCGGCATTGGAGTGGTTGGCTGCAGTAGAGATGAGCTCCACCGCCTCTGCACCATCAAGCACACACCAACACACACGTTAGATTAATAGATAGTGACAATGACTTTCTATTAAATCAACAGTGACTAATAGGAGGACAGGACATAGTAGGTAGCCTGAAGATAAGCAGACAGTACTTTGTGTGCATTACAATACGTCAGACTACATGCTGGAGTCTATCTGAACCTGTGTGTGTGTGTGTTTGACAAGATGACAAAGTGTAGACTCCTTGCATGAGTCTTGTTAAGAGCAGTATACTGTACATTACCCAACATCAAACATACACAATCTGTCCCATTAATCACACACGCATAATCACACACACACACACACACACATAATCACACACACACACACACACACACACACACACACACACACACACACACACACACAGGTGTAACTCATCCAACTGACTGTGGGCCAGTAGAGCAGAGTACTAATGGGTGAGATCACCTGACACAGCCCTCTCCATCCTGGTTTACATAAACAGAGCAGACAGACAGGCCAGGCCAGGAGAGCCTGAATGTCACACTGACTAACTAGGGGCTCCCAGGCCTGGCGTGCCGAAGCTGTACATAGACACATCTACGAGGAAGATGCTGCAAGGCCAGAGTTCATCCAGAGGACAAGGGACATCGGGCTCTCCTCTCGGAACAGACACGCTAAGTCTAAAAAGCACCAGCATGTCCTATCTCACTGTTATGGGACGGTTTGATAGAATGTGCCCAGTGGACTCACTCTCGGCATCCTTCCTGTCGAGGGCGTCTTCTGGTAGCTTCTTCAGGTAGTCTTTGAGCAGAAGCTCGTAGCGTGGGATCCTTTGGACTGGTTCCAACATGTGGTGCTGCAGGGTGAGATTACCACACACGTCCTGCTTCTGCAGAGACAACACACACGTCAACCATCCATCTCATACTGTCTCTTTAAAAGTAGAATAATAAAACAGATAACTGGACAAACACACACACGCAGATGGTCAGACTGACCTGTATGTTCTGGACCACACTCTTGAACTGTGACGACCGCTGGGTCCAGGTGTTTACCAGGTCCATCGCACGGTCAAAGTTCTTCACATACTCTCCATACATCTTCATGAACGGAGCCAGCTTCTGAAGGATGTCACCAATGCGAGGCTTGGAGTCCCTAACACAAAGAGAACGAACATCAAAAAACGAAACAATGGAGGTGTCTAACATTCCGATCGAATGTTTTAGCTTTTGACTCTGATAATAGTCGTGACTTCAAAGATAGCATGTGTACATAGCATTACGCGACAAGTGAATAAACTGAATCTCTCTACAGAGAGCCCTAAAGACACAATACTCCACAAAGCCAGACTTTTGGCACATGCACATTGGTGGTACATTTCCTCTGAGCAGATGAAGAGAGGCAGAAAATGCCCCCATTCTACCAGCCCTGGAAGTCTGGCACACACACACGCACACACACACACACACACATTTTGAACCTCCACTTACTGCCCCAACAACACCCACCAACAGCCTGGCAACACCCTCCTACTGCTACCCTGCTGTCTGAGTTTTGTAGCCAACACACACACACTGACCACACTGACTAACATAATCACGGACCAACACTATCCCTGAGAACTATAGGTCCAGGTGACTGTCGATCAAATTCATTCAGTCCTTACCATTCTCCAATGATGCGTGTTTTGAGATCGGGAAGCAAGAACTTGTCATGGAAACAGTAGATGGAGGAGATGTTGGAGAAGATCCCAGTTATGACGTCCTGAGGGATTCCAGCTTCAGTGAGCTTAGTGCAAAATACCTGTATAGACATACACACACACACACGCACACACACACACGCACGCAGGACATAGAAGTATGAACACTCATGGATTTCTAGAAGAACAATTCCAACCCTTTGCTCCAGTAATATTCAGTGTGTGATGTTACAGTCTCATTATCATGGTCACTCTATGGACCTCCAACACCTCTGTTACCTTTCACTTCCCTGTCAGTCACATAACTACAGGCCTATCTGCACTACAGTTCCTATGGCAACAGTACCCCTGTGATGGAGAGTTTGACGACAACAGGAAGCAGCTCTGAGGTTGCCCTCAGCAACAAACCTAGCAGTTCTCCACAGTTTTATGATGACAGGTCTGTCTGTGTGTTGTGGCTTGAGAAAGAGACTTGAGAAAGAGGGTTGGAGGAGAAGGTCTGTCCTGATAATGTCCTATCAATCATCTTGGCTTGACATAATGATTTGTAAAATGTTACATTACCTCACATTATTATCCAGGGTTACTAGACCCGCACACACACACACAAACATTGGCACAAACTTACACATTTACAAGACACACAACTGTAAACACATCACCTCCCAATCTGGTCCCAATCCAAGTGTTAGCATTCAGAGGATCAGTGGGCCAGTGTTAATCCAGCTTAGCCCTGATCACAATCACTAACTCCTCTCACAGAGAGAGAGAGGAGTTCTGGGCCAGGAGCACCTAAACACACTCTCACACTCTAGTCTGACAAGGAATGTGTGGGTGATGGTGTGTGTGAGATGGTGTGTGACAGGCGGAGGAGGTTACCTGGTCCAGGAGGTTGAGCCTCTTGACGTAGGCCTCCTCAGTGTGGAGAAGCTCTCTGGCGATGTTCAGCAGCTTCTGGGATTCTGAGCACTAAGGGGTACAGCACACAGTACAGTCACACCCACTAGCACAACTCCTCAACACCAAAGACAGGCAAGCTAACAACAGGGTTCATTAACAACCAGGTACATTGTAAGTCTAAACAGGCAGACCAACTACATCTGTATTTTTCCTTCACCTGCATGCATGGTTTGCCAGGGTAATGTTCTTTTGTACCCATTCAAACTGGGTCAAACTTGTGTGTCACCATTTGTTGCAACATCAGCCACAGCCACTCCACTATCACTAGTGGTGGCTCGGGTTAAAGTTCAGTGAGTTGAGTTGTTCTAACTAGTCCACTGTAGTACGATGTGGGGTGGATTACAATATGTGATTGGGGAAGCTGGTTATATCTCGATTACAGTAATGATGTTGCATTCCATATCCGACACTGACAGACAACAGAGCAGGGGAGTGAAGAAACACAATCGTGACTGTTTTGCAACAGCTGTCTGGTGTCACACACACACACACACACACACACACACACACGCACACACACACACACACACACACACGCACACTGAGGAAATGGAAAGGCTTGTGAAACACATCTAGTACAGATACATCAACAAAACAGCCAAATGCCAGCTTTCTAAATGCACATTATACCAATACATCTTTGTAGAGGATACTACTTATGACAGACATAAATTATTCTCTGCCTTTTCCTGTAGCAATATGCATCGCCAAAAACCGTATCCTCTGTCACAGTTCTGGCATAAAAAAGCCATCAACATGTCAGCTGTAGTGTCTGAGCACCATCTCACACTCTCTCTCTCTCTCTTTCCCAGCTCTCTCTCTTTCCCAGCTCTCTCTCTCTCTCTCTCTCTCTCTTTCCCAGCTCTCTCTCTCTCTCTCTCTCTCTCTCTCTCTCTCTCTCTCTCTCTCTCTCTCTCTCTCTCTCTCTCTCTCTCTCTCTCTCCTTCACACACACACACACACACACACACACACACACACACACACACACACACACACACACACAAGCACACTTTTCCTTTGGGTAGCTATGCTGAGATCAGGAAACATTGGGAACCGGAGATCACATGCCCAGGAGGTACTGGGTGTGGGATGTCAGTAGAGGGTGTGGATGTGTGTGTGTGCACGTGTGTGAGACAGGGAGGGTACGGTGTGGTGCCTAATGAAGGTACAGAGTGTATCCTGCTCATGTTCTCAAACACATTTTCAAGATTTCTTTTCAGATCCCAATTCTCTTTGTCAATCTCTGACTAACACTTGAGAGTTTCCAACAATGTATTTTCTTCCGGTGCCAGGTTGTCAGATCATGTACACCTCAAGCAGCTCAATCTCACTTCTGGGATTGTGGTGTGGCTGGAGATCGATGGTCAGTGTCAAGGACAAAAGTCATGAGAAACAGTAGCTTGGATGAGAGAGGTTTCTGTCTGTTGCAGAGACTGTGTGGTTTGTGTTTAAGCAGCTGTCAGGGTCCTATTCCAGCCTACTGACTTCACACACTTAGTAACCAACTCAGACTGAAACTGTCAAATGGTGTGCATTTAGATGTAGACTTTCTGAACATCAGCCTTTGATCAAAATAGATACATCGGTTGGTTAGTTCCTGTCTAAACCTGATCAAATCTGTCTTAAGCTGCAGGTTGTTAAAATCAGTTTTAGAGAATAGTTTGGGGTGAAGAGCAGTTGATGAGATGAGAGGGGGGGAAGAGAGGTGTGACGGTGGGCTGCTCACCTTGCTGGCCTCTGTGAGTGTGTCTGCCTTGTCCCCTCCGTCTGCCTCTCCACTGCTCCCGTCATCCAGGTCGCTGTCCTCGTCCTGCGTCGAGTCCCGCTTGTTGCCCAGTGTGACGCAGGACACGCTCTCGGTTTCCGTGACGCTGTCGTAGCGATCCTCCTCATCAATGGCGTCCTCGTTGGGAAACACCTCCCCCTCGACGGTGCATGACGGGCTGTCGATGCCGCTGTCCCGGTTAGGAATCTTCCCATTCTGCTCAGTGGAATGCAAGTCCTGATTGTCCTGGAGCTCATAGGAGGAGCCATCCTCCTGCTCTGCATTGCCATGGCTACCGACAGCGTGGTTGTGGATGTTACCCTCAGTACAGTGGTCAAGGGCAACGTCGTCAGGGCCGTCAATGCGTAACAAGGCCAAGCGCGAGAGTTCCGTCACCTCTGTGACCTCATCAGTCTGCTTTGAGGAGCTAAGTGGCAGTTTGTCAGCAGGTGACCGTTCCCCAGGGTCCTTTGCTCCTGCTGGCTCTGAGGGGGCGTGAGTGGAGGGGTCAGGGCCGGAGGGGGGTGTGGCCTCAGGAGTGGCGTCCATGCTCAGACACAGGTGAAGCTGGTTCCGCCCAGGGACACCTATGATGGGAACCCTAAGAAAACACAGACACACTGTCTGAAACATCGTCTGATGCCCTGGATCACTGACATGCTTTGTGGTCTGCTATTAATATAATGTAGAGCTACTGGTATAGTACAATGGATAAGATGTAATACATGAATATAGTGTGCTAACAAGAGCCCCACTATCCAGCCACACATTCACACAAAGGGAACTAGGAAGTGTAAGAGATGAGATTGTTTAGAGCAACACACACTCAGACAGCATCGGGTACTTCTGACAAACTTCTAGAAACTAAAACATAATGACTTAGCGAAGCATAAGCACCTGTCATAACTTCACTTCTCAAACAGTATCCCGCCACACATACACATACCCCTACATACACACACAACTTGCGGAACAAAACATGAAGCTGATTAACTAACTGAGCGAGAGCACAAGAGGAATCCTCTGCCATACAGTACCTGGAGTTCTCAAACCTTTCGATGAGCAGCCCCACTTTCTGGGCCTCTTTCTGGATGCCCAGGACCGGGTGGGTCTGGCTCGGCTTGGGTTTGGGCGGAGGTGGGGGTGCCGGCAATGGTCTGGAGGGGGCCGGGGGAATCCTTTTGGGCTTCTTGTCTTGTCCGAGGGCTAGCAGGTGGGGGGGCTTAGGGGGAACTGAAGGTGCAGGAGCAGGAAGAGGGAGGAATGGATGAAAGAAGAGAAGGAGAGAGAGATACGAGATCAAGTCACCGGTGTAACCGAGGAACCAGTTCTTCGTCAAGTAATCCGGAGAGATCCAATGGAGAAAGGCTCCATTCCTGAGCCTGAGTGTGCTGCCTCTGCCTCCTCTATCAAACTCCCGTAACAAAAACAACCACGGAGGGTTACAGACCAAAAGCAGATCCCTGAAGAGTGCAGCCGAGCACGACTGATCTGAGTCCGGACTGAGCTGAAAGGGACCGAATCACTTCCTGCTTGCAGAACAGGATGCTGAGCGGAGCATGTGTAAGTCACTGTGGTTTCAGAGTAAGATAAAAAGAAACACCCTGACAAGCAAATGGCAGAACTATCCTAACACACACTTTGCACTAACTGTCCACTCACACCCTCAATGGAAAACGACTGCATGTGACAGGCTTATCAGGTTGTAGTATGCTCTAGTACTGGTGGAAATCAGGAAGCAGGTATGTTTGTCACAACTCTTTTGGTTTATCTGCTTCCTTCCTCTCTGTGCATGTGTATTTGTATGTTCATGTGTATGTGCGTGGGCTTTAGTGTGTGATTTTTATATGCTTACTGTAGTGCTTAATCATCATAATCCAGGTAGCATGTTACTGGAACTTAGTTGAGACATGGTGCTAACATGACTATAGTGTCTAAAGAATAATATGCTCAGTAAAGGGGATTGAAATCAGAATGGGCAAGAATGGGTAAAAGACAGATGGTTATACCTATATGATTGCCAACTGAGTGGGACAGAAGGGTGTCTTAGACACTGTGTCTGTACCTTCAGGGCAGGGCTATACTGTACCTTGGGGTTTCTGTGCGGCTGGTGCCTTGGAAATGGTTGTGGTCTGGGGCTGGGGGCGGGGCTTGGCTACAGGGCGGCCGTGACATGGTCTAGAGGGAGTGGCCTTCTTCCCCAGTCGCGGTGAACACAGGAAGTCAACAGACCCACACTGATACTGCAGAGAGGAGGCAGGGTGGTCTAAGGAGAGACAGAGGGAAACACAATATGAATATGCATACTCATACTAGCACACACACAGTTCTGACATTTTCGTGCCGCATCACCCTAGCGCAGTCCCAGCCCACCTAAGTGGAGTGTGTGTGTAACAGTAGGCGAGGAACGACCTTCAGCCCTCAGCCTCAGTGTTCGTATCAGACAGGCATGCGTAGGAAGCAGAGAGGTGGAGAGCTGCGGCCTGGATCGATCCTGAGACTGACATGGGGCCAGAGGACAGGATTCTGCTGCAGGCCAGGGGCCAGAGGACAGACTTCTGCTGCAGGCCAGGGGCCAGAGGACAGACTTCTGCTGCAGGCCAGGGGCCAGAGGACAGGCTTCTGCTGCAGGCCAGGGGCCAGAGGACAGACTTCTGCTGCACTGAGTCTGCCTGCCTGCTCTTACATTTACATTTAGTCATTTAGCAGACGCTCTTATCCAGAGCGACTTACAGTAAGTACAGGGACATTCTCCCTGAGGCAAGTAGGGTGAAGTGCCTTGCCCAAGGACACAACGTCATTTTGCACAGCCGGGAATCGAACTGGCAACCTTCAGATTACTAGCCCGCTTCCCTAACCGCTCAGCCACCTGACTCCCTGCTCTTACACTGAGTGTTTGTATGCGTGCTCTGTTTGAATGTCTGTGTATGTGTCTGAGACATTCTCCAGTGTGTCTGTATCTAATCTCTTTATTGTTGTTCCTCCCACTGTGAGACAAAATGTATTGTTTAGTGTTTCGTCTGTCGTGCATTCCCTCAGGAGGCTAGACTCGTCGACCACATGTACCAATTAGAAAAAGACCCAAACGGATGCATTATGGGAAAATGAGGCCTTTAGCTATTACATTCCAGTAGGGATCTGTCGGAGATCTGTCAGTCCGTATACAGTAGATCTTAGAGAACCAGTCAAGGGAAGTAGAGTGCAATGTGTGTGATCACAACAATGTAAGCACAGGGTAAAGGATGGAGAGGAAGCTTGTGCGTGTGAGTGTAGTCTCTCTGTCTTTGTTCTCAGTGCTCTCTCTCTCTGTGTTAGGATGCTGCTTATCTGATGTGGTGCCCCATTAGAGAAAAGAGATAACCCTGCAGTCAACTTTGATAATGTCCCTGTAAACTAGACACACACAGACACACACACACACAGACACACACACAGCTATCTCCTGCAGGCTTGTGGACAAGAGGGGCACATCTCTGAAGGATTACAGTGGAAATTGCATGGAGCCCCAGAGGAGTGTGACGGACTCTAATTTGGTGTGGTTGAGATGTGCTCCAGGCTAGTGAGACACAGCAGGCTCCCCACTACCAGTAATGAGGCCCGTTATTCTGGCTGATCCATAAGGCACCACCACGGGCTCTCTCACCAGCTCCTCCATAAAGAGAGGGAGAGAGAGATTTGCCAACTGCACATTTAGTAGGATCAGAGTTGCACCAGTAAAATGCTGATAAGAGTAAATGATAAAACGTTTACAGGGGCTCTATTTCACATTCAGATTTCCATAAGACATACAGTAACAGTTCCTGCATTCAGACAGATAAATCAATGTTCTGCCCAGCAGACAACATATTGACTATATGATTCTCTGTCCGTCCTGCAGGACATGACTCAAGATGGCTCCAGCCATACATCCATATATCCGTTATGGCTGTTATGGGGCAGTCGTAAAACAGACAGGAAGGTTAAGCCCCTAACAACTGACAGAACAGCCCAACAAGGAACTTTCTGACCTGACTCGGGTCACTCCTGGGAAAGACAAACAGTCTGAGAGAGCAATCAAAGAAAGACCATAGTGAGAAAGGTATAGAGGCCTGTAACCTATGGAAACTGTCAGCATGGCTACCAGACAGATCAAACAAGCTAACGGTTAACAGGAACTCGCCCAGAGTAGAGAGGAACCAGAGTCGCAACTCTACACAACCTGACGAACGCTAACAACCTCTTTCCCACACCCATAAAGGAACTAAGAAACCACACACACAATTTAAAACACACCTAAAACTTTCTAGATCTGTTCAGAAGATATATTTGAATAGAATGTAAAGATATTAGTCAACAAGAATAAAACAAAGTTACCTGCTCCGTATTTTGTAAATTGATGAAAGTCCTGCCCACATATAAACAGGAAAATCCAACACGCCTTTCCCAACAAAGAAATAATCCTCCCAACCGTCTCCGGAGGATTGAGAAAGGAAGAGAGAGAGAGAGAGAGAGTCCTAACTCCTATTGCCCACTCCCTACACACACACACCTGAACTCTTTAAAGCTCTGTCCTGATTATGTAACTATTGTCAGGTAAACACCAACTTCACCTGTCTGCGCACTTGCCAAACCTGCTCTACGTGACTAACTCTAGGCCCAGCTGATGTGTGTGCAGGTGTCTGTGTAGCTGTGTGTGTAGGTGTGTTAGTGAGCACGTATGAAAGAGAGAGAGACTACACCTCTGCAGGAAGCAATGACAAAACATGAATTTCCCTAATCTCATTCGTCATTCTTTCTTGATAGCAGGCTCGACTAAGATGCGTCATCATTTTGCAGTGTTAATCTTATCACCCCCAACTGTGGCCAAAACAATTAGATTAAAAATGTATGTTATCAAACAGGGAATATCTTATTTTGAAGACTATTTTTATTATGGGGTGGAATGTTAGCACCCCATCGCACCCTAGATCTTGTAACCTTGGTGACCTGTTGAGTCAGCTGTCCAGGAAAGAAGCAGCAACACCAAAACCAAAACCTGGAATCTGAATGACTGCATAACTACTTAAATGTGTGTGTGTCTGTGTATGTGTACTGAATGTACTGTATGTGTCTGTGTTTGATTCCCTTCAACAATTTACGAGGGAACTGCTCACTAATCTCAGACTATTTTTGTGACAACCCTGCCACCAATCTTGGCCATGGAGTCATGGCTGCACACATATAGCCCACTGTGCATTCTCTGTATCATTCTATTCATCCGTCCTCCTTCACAGACATGCACGCACGTATGCACACAGCTGTCAATCAGTGTCAGTCCTGGGGCGACCCTTTAAAATCGTTTATTACCCATCACCCCCTGAGTAAAGTCTTCCTGTCCCAGTGCTTTCTGGGAGATGGATCACTCAGACACGCCACAGACTCATCAGTCAGCCAGTACTCCCTGGACCCCAGAATCCCCTCACCCCATCACTCCCTACCTTGCAGGACCAGGGTCTTTATGTTGCTTTTCCCCTCTCTATCAATATGATATTAACTCTGTCTTTACCTTTCCACACTCTCTCTATCCGTCTCTCTCTCTACTCCCCCCATCTACGTGTCTGACCCCTTGCAGTATTGATCTGGCCTCGACTGTCAGTTATCCTGACACAGTGAGACAGAATCAGAGCAGGTCTTTCATCTAATGGCCGTTTGATTTATAATGGCCATCGATCTGCAGCCCCAGGCTGCTCCAGATCCACTGGCAGGTCACAGCGCCCTGAGATCCAATCTTATCTTCACTGTATACAGCTACACCACACTGATACATACAGAAGGCCATCCACTTAGTGCCATGTTTTACCTAGCATTACCGATAAAGACAAAGTGAGAAATACAAGTGGGGGGCAAAGAGAAAGATAAATGGATAAAGACAGAGAAAGAGAGAGATAAAGAGAGAGGGAGGAAAAAAGGAGAGGGAGAGACCTACTATTGCGGGGGAGTCAGGTGGCTGAGCGGTTAGGGAATCGGGCTAGTAATCTGAAGGTTGCCAGTTCGATTCCTGGCCATGTCAATTGACGCTGTGTCCTTGGGCAAGGCACTTCACCCCACTTGCCTCAGGGGGAATGTCCCTGTACTTACTGTAAGTCGCTCTGGATAAGAGCGTCTGCTAAATGACTAAATGTAATGTAAATGTAAATGTATTGCGGTACCATCCTGTATCCTCTTATCTCCCCAGGAGTCTCTCTGACACGTCAGACCTCCCACAGTTTGAGAGCCCCTTTGTCCCCATCGCTTGTTATTCTCCTCCTCCCCTCCTCTGTCTCTCCTTCCTGAGAGAGGGCAACAGTAACGAACACCCTCACCTTCATCTGCCTCTCATTCACTGCCCTCGTGAAAACCCATGGAATTACACTTAGAGACGCAAAGAGAATACAGCTGTAAACACACACACAAACACACACACACACACACTCAGAGGAATATTGGGAAACTACTGGGCCTCAGAGAGAGAAATGAAAACCCATCCTAACCCAACCCAAATGAAAACCCATCCTGACTGGGTTTGATGGAGATCAAACCCAGTCAGGATGCTCACTACTGCCACAAGCAGGCTGGTGATCCTCGATGACATCTACAACATCTCTGTGATACAACTCAGCTGGATAGTCAGGAAATATTCAGTAACATGCATCAATATAACTGTATCTATGGTGGTGAGGGGTTATCACAAATGATAACATTCCAGAATAGGACAGAGAACAGCTGTTAAAGATCCTGCATAATGAGCCCACTCTCCTGAATGACTATCAGCTGATATCTCAATGTGCTGAAGCTGACTTCAGGGATTGGGGCGATGCTGCCAGTTTACCACAGGGCTTATGCGTACACGCAAATCATCAGCACATCCGATCACATGTACTGTAGCAGCTGCTGGTCCAAGATTACAAGTGTAGACCACGTGCATGCATTTCTCCCCTTACAGCTTTGTGTACCGCCTCCTATTCCGACTGGTAGAGCCTCTCTGTGTTGAACCCTGATGGCAGCCATGTGGTTCTCTAGGAAAGGACTGCCTAAAGCTTTCATGGTATCATGGCTTCCAAAGCAGGCTCCAGAAGGGGGAGGGAGTGGTGAGTCATTCTGTCAGGCCCGTCCCCTCCCCTCCTCTCCTTTCCTCACCCCTCCCCTCCTCTCCTTTCCTCACCCCTCCCTTCCCTCCCTTCCTCTGGCCCTAAATCAGGTCAGTGGGCACAGCAGGGTAACCAACATGGTTCACAGACTAAGTAGGAGTATTTCACCAGCTCCCTGAGATTAGGAACCCTGGATTTGTGGGATGAGAGGGAGCAAAATTAGAGAGCGAGGGAGAGAGAAAGAAAGTCAGTGGGTGAATGAGAGAATGTGAGCGAGTCAACCGCAGATGAGAGGCAAGGAAAAGAGGTGATAAAAAGATATCAAAGAAAGAGAATATGGGAAAACAGAGGGAAATGAGTAAAAGATTAGAAAAAGAGAGAAGTTGCACTTTCAACAGGAAATGAAGACTATCAGTGGTACTGAAGTTCAGAATTTTAAGTAACTTTTAAATAGGTCTGTCTGCTTTCCTTCTCCAAATGATACCCTGTCACTGATGAGGAGGACTACGGGCATAAACAAGGCCTGACAAGTAGATATCAGAGTCACATACTCCCTGTGGAGGGCAGGCTAAAAGAAGCGATGCTAGAGCAAGGTCTAGATAGCTTTACTCTGGGGAGACCAAGAAATAGGGCATCACTGTGGCAACACACAAATGTACCATGCAATGGTGATCTTGCAGGTAGGTCACGGACACTGCCACACCGACTATTTTCACTTTCACACCCCGAAACTCTACTGTCTAATCACACTCTCACACAAAAGGCCATGCAGAGGACTCTGTCTCAGGGACCCAGTCTAAAAATACCCGGCTGATTGAGTGTGCTTACCATGGGGTGAACATGAGAGGACAAGGTCAGAGAAGGAACAGGCCTCAAACTGAAGGTCGTTACACCGGACCAACTACACAGTCATATCATAACAGAGGGCTGGGGGTCACAGGGAGTGCGTATGGAAACGACCCTCAGATGTAACAAACAGAAGTCAGATGATTGCTTGATAACAGCCATCCGCCATGTCACTGCCTGGAACCCCCCCCCCCCCACCACCACCACCCCCACATACAGTATAGACACACCATAACCGACGGCAGTCACAAGAGGACTTTTATAAGGCACCATGAAGAGCTAGCGGTACCGTACAGTACAACACAGTGCCCCAGCCTTGGGCTTGACAAGCTCCTCAGAATAGCAATTAGGCCCCAGCCCAGACAGGAAGACAGGAGGAGACACACTTGCCTGTGGAAAAGCTAGCCAACTGTCCCAGAGACTACAGGAGTTTGCCAAGCAGCTCTCAATGAAGCCTTTCACTGCTAAATGTTACAACTCCACCAACCATTTCAGACACAGGACCAGAACCCTGGAGTTGGAGCTGGTCCCACAGAGAGATAGTATGGAAGGAGGGAGGGAGGGAGCGAGAGAAACATCACACACACACACACAAATGCATGCACACACAGACAACACACAAGCACCTGTGAGGTCCTGGGGAATTACAGCTTAGCTGTTGGAAAATATTCCACCGCACCCTTTCCACTGTCCCAGTCTCCCCCAGTGACCGACACATGAGTCATCACTGCCCAACAAACAAGTCGCTCTCTAAAAACAGAACGTGGCCTATAATTTGCTGTCTGTGATCTTTCAGTGGAATATAATGAGGATTGATCTGTTGGATTTAAGATGGATGCCCCTGTTACTGACTAAGCATCCTTGAAGAGGAAAGGTATTGATTACGTTATCATATATTGATTGGCCTGATCAATTAATCGCTGTGACTAACAGAAGCATTTAACGAGTCCACCCAGATGACATGTTGATTGATTGATTGATGATTTCAATTACAAAGGATAGCCTGAAAGTGAAATTAAGCACAGTCACCTAAAAACCTTCATACACAAGCACAACCACACACAAAAGCACACACACAGACCCTCTTCTGGGTGCCTGCTCCTTCATGCCTTCAGACATTCGACTGTAGCTGAGACCACAAACTGCTTAACACTATGTTAACACTGTCAACGCTCCTCTCCTACTTCACCATTTGACAGCCCTTTCAAGAACTCCCTCTGCTACCACAATGACATTCTACTGACACCAAATACACAGCCCGACTAAACCAACTCTGTGTACCCGAGAGCCCAAATAAAACATGAACCCTACACTTACAATTCTTCATAGTCAACCTAAGAGCAATTCTCCCAGCCACAAAATTGCATTTAAAAATCCATGTGTGTCTCACAGACAGGTTGCACTGTGGGTAAGTACCAGTACAAATACATACACATGCACACCATCAACACATCTGCAGGAGGAAGTGGCATTTAAAGAACCACTGTATCAACCCTGGCCCCTTCATAGCATGTGACTGTGTATGTGGTGAGTGTGGGTGTTTGTCTCTGTGTCTGTGTGTGTGTGGTACAAAGAAGGAGAAGCAAGGGAGATGTCTAACACAGTAATAAATGGTCTACTGTTTTCTGATGTATTGTACCAAGGCTGCTGATATGGTGATTCTACGATGAGAATACTTAGAGAGACACCTATGTGGCATAGCTCGGTGATGGGTGGTGAGGGAGGGATGGGGGGCTGTTTGGTTTGGATAGGAGGTCCTCCCTGTTCCAGGGCAGGCCGGACGGGTGTCAGCATGTGGAGGGGAGCGTCCCTCAGTCTGTTGACAGTCTAACTGGCCCTGTGGGGGACCATGTTACGTAGATGCATGTTCAGACTGACGCCCTGTCCAGTCCACTCCAGTTTGGGCCAGGTTAGATGGAAGTAATAGGAGAGGTGTGGGTGTTGAGACAGGATTGGTGGATTGGAAAGAAGGGGGAGGGGCTCTCTGATGGTTTTCTAATGCTGCTGTGGTGTTCTGCTACACACTGGATTCTTCCCAACATACACACACTGTCAGAAAGGTCAGTGCACACTCAACATTACCATAGCCTTTTTCAGTTAGTTTGACGTCAGAGTTGTTTCAAATGTCCTCGGGTCTTTAAATGTAAAAGTTAGCGAAAAATTCTCCAAAATGGCGGATCTCAGCTAAACTGCTCCTCTTTCGGGCTCAACTAATTTTGAGAGAAGGCTGAAAATATATCCATGGTTAATCTGTCACATTATGAAATGTCTCTCCTGATGTTTGAAGGAGAGACATTGCTTGAGCTGAATAAGTTAATTTCAGCTCAAGCAACATATACACACACACACACACACACACATTCACACACAGAAGGCAAGGTCTGTTATAGAAGCCAGGTGTAGAGTAGACAGAGTCATAAAGAATACCATTTCCTCCCTAATGGCATCAATGTCTCCCCCTGTAGAGTTACAGTGTTGGGACTAGGGCTGGGACTGAAACTAAAACAGCGGCTGGGGCAGGAGATGTGGATGGGGCTGGGTCAGGGATAGGGCTAGGCAGGGGCAGGGATAGGGATAGGCTGGGGCAGGGATAGGGCTAGGGCTAGGCTGGGGCAGGAATAGGGCTAGGCTGGGGCAGGGATAGGGATAGGGCTAGGCTGGGGCAGGAATAGGGATAGGCTGGGGCAGGGGATGTGGATGGGGCTGGAGAAGGGACAGGGCTAGGCTGGGGCAGGGATAGGGCTAGGCTGGGGCAGGGATAGGGATAGGCTGGGGCAGGGGATGTGGATGGGGCTGGAGCAGGGATAGGGCTAGCCTGGGGCAGGGATAGGGATAGGCTGGGGCAGGAATAGGGATAGGCTGGGGCAGGGATAGGGATAGGGATAGGCTGGGGCAGGGATAGGCTGGGGCAGGAATAGGGATAGGCTGGGGCAGGGGATGTGGATGGGGCTGGAGCAGGGATAGGACTTAGGCTGGGGCAGGGATAGGGATAGGCTGGGGCAGGGATAGGGATAGGCTGGGGCAGGAATAGGGATAGGCTGGGGCAGGAATAGGGATAGGCTGGGGCAGGGGATGTGGATGGGGCTGGAGCAGGGATAGGACTTAGGCTGGGGCAGGGATAGGGCTAGGCTGGGGCAGGGATAGGGCTTAGGCTGGGGCAACTGTGAGACTGTAATGAATCAGCATACACAATGCAAACAGTTTCCAAGTGCAAATGTTTAATTTGATTCTTAAGACACTCTTTTGCACACACTTACTCCCATCTATCACAAGGATAATATGTGCTAAAATAAACCACCGACCATGCAGGCTTTGACTGATTCTAACAGGCTTGAAGAGAACAGGGGGGTGGATATTATCATATTATTTGGGCCCCCCGACAGTGAATGTATATTACAGTTAAAGCAGTGGCCCAGCTGGGGTAATTCTAATAACCACTTTCTAAATAGGAGCTGTCATATACTGTTACACATGATCGCTCACCACATTATAGTCCCATGTAGAATCTTTATGGAAATACTGGGAAAGAATGATGTCATTCTGCCTAGACAGTCCAGGTATCATGTTCTGCACACCTGTGGCAGCTCTGCCTCCCTGTCACACCTGTCACCTGCAACAGCCTCTCACCTGGGAGCCAGGCTGGGCTTGTGGTTGTATGTGTGTGTGTGTGTGTGTGTGTGTGTGTGTGTTGGTGTGTGTGTGTGTGTGTGTGTGTGTGTGTGTGTGTGTATGGGGAGGGGGGGTGGAGACAGGGGGGCTTCGTTTGGAACCCTAAGCAAAGGTTTGTAAGATAGACTCAGAGAGGAGTAAAGCTGAAATGGCGTTGTATAACTAGAGCACAGTCACATCTCACAACATTTAGCAGTCATCCTGTGGTCAATGTGGTTGAAACTTATTTGAATAATAACCTCTGTACTGTTTCCTTCTTCCATTGTTGCAAAAACAGACAATGGGAACCATTAACAAGCTTACATAGAAACATCAACATGACCCAGGAATCACCTCTTTAAAGTAAATGAAAGATAAATATAATCCCTTGCTTATAAACAGAATATAACCAATGAGTATGTTTAAAAAAAGCCTAACTAAAGCACATTGTACTCTCCTTCCTAGCCCATTCAGACCTATGTGTGTGAGTCCTACTGTTGTGCAGAGTTGCCAGCTTTACAGTAGATATTAAAATGCCCCCACCGCTGGTGGGGATGGGCAGCATTCTGCAGTGCCTATTCATCTCCCATTTCTCCCCAACTATGTGTGTGAAACACACCACAGACACACACACCGGCCTGCGGGAGAGAGGCTCCTTAGGTTCGTTAAATATCCCGTTACTCGCCGCTGGAATCCATCCCTCATCCTTCCCAGAGCTGTGAGGAGATGGGAGAGAGACAGAGGGGACTACAGAGGAGATGGGGAGAGAGAGAGGGGACTACAGAGGAGATGGGAGAGAGAGAGAGAGGGACTACAGAGGAGATGGGAGAGAGAGAGAGAGGACTACAGAGGAGATGGGAGAGAGAGAGAGAGAGAGAGAGAGAGAGAGAGAGAGAGAGAGAGAGAGAGAGAGAGAGAGAGAGAGAGAGAGAGAGAGAGAGAGAGAGAGAGAGGGGACTACAGACACAGCGCTCCAGCAGGAGCAGTAATACCTTGCGGCTCCTGGAAGCGTTTGAAGTGAGGAAGGCTTTTACAGCAGGAGACAGAAGCGAGGGTGAAAACGGGCCTGCCTCCTAAAGGAGGAGCAGGGTAAGAGCTGTTAAACATCCTGCTGGCTGAAACACAAAGCAGACGACAACCTTTGCGTCTCTCTTTCACACCACAGACACACACACAATACACCGCTATGCTACTTTTAGAGCCGAGACGGTGAGAAAGTGTGTAATGCTTCTAGTCTGATGCTGAAGTTCTGTTTCTTATAGACACAACATGCATGCTTCACTGACGAGAGCCCCTAACGCTTTCTGACTGGCTGCCCAAGCCTACATAAGCACACACACACGCACACATAGATAAAAGACCATAGCAACGCACATACAGACACACACAGACACACACAGACACACACACACACAGGGTCCTTGTGCTTTCCTACAGACAGAAGATTGGATAATCTGAGTGAAAGTTCAATGAAGGACACAGGATGGCCGCTACTATGACAACACTTTCCAGCTGGATCCTCAGCCCTGAGACACCACCAGCCCAACGGTTGCGAGCCCCCTCCCCCTCCTCAAAACATGCATAGACAGTCACACAGACACACTAACAAACATACACACTGTCTTAAAAAAATGCAATAGTTCACGTTGAGTCTTAAATGGCAACCTAAGAATTCAGACACAAAACCTCTTCATTATCTTGACATCTAATTTCTCAAACCATGGAGCCAAGACAAGAGGAAGTGAGTTGGGTCCTGATGGAGGACCCATGGTGCCCTAAGTGCACTATAAACCAAGCTATAGGTAATTACTGCTGTGGATGGCCAGACTAATCACTGTGACTGTTGGAACAGGAATGTGGGTGTATAGTGTGGTGCAGTGTGGTAAGGTGTGGTCCAATCTGCCTGCACAACCGCAGTCTCGTCTCCAAGGTCG
Organism: Osmerus mordax; assembly: GCF_038355195.1. Lineage (NCBI taxonomy): Eukaryota > Metazoa > Chordata > Actinopteri > Osmeriformes > Osmeridae > Osmerus > Osmerus mordax. Next base: position 10,735,982 of record NC_090056.1, read on the forward strand.
TTCTCACCATTTTGGGAGGGCTCCTCCCCCTCCAATACGAGAGGGGAGTGGAGAAACATGTTTCTCAGAGAGCCTTCACAATTTGGATGTAACCCCCTCCCCCTGAAAACGATAATGGAGAAGCAGGAGCAGCTTCACCAGGAGTGATGGCAGGATGGTGCACCATAGGACGACAGCAGTGTGACAAGTCAAGCTACATTGGTGGGCTCTGCATGTGTTCTCCACACCCTGGGGATGCATCATGGGATGAATCCTAGGTCAACGTGTCACTGGCCAGAGCCACACCAGAGCCCTGACACAGTGTCTGGCTCTTACTAAGCCTCACACAGCTGCTGCCGGTCGTCATGGAAACACACACACTCCTCGACTCCTGAAGACAACCCCCTAGTCAGCTGAATTATTGTGTGCCAGGAGACTCGGAGGGCACAAAGCTGGCAATTACTGGTGGATAAATTGTTAATAGGCTGACCTGGGCTGTAATGTAAGTGATCTGTGCCTTCATTGTCACATGTTCAGTCGATGACATCATAAGCAGGGTCAGTGATGTGTCACCTTGGTACAACATGACCTCCTTCCTCCCTGTCCTGCCCTTTAACTGGGCTCACAGCCATTACTGTTGTCCAACAGTCCCAGGAACATGTTTTATGTGGTACGAAACTAGCTAGTAGAGAGAAGACTTCATACAGGCCATAAACACAAAGATAACACAAGAGTTCACTGCTCTGTCCACAACTCTGCTTCTCCATTACACAAGCATTCCCACACTCACCCCCAACACTCTGCAGGAACACCAACACTCATCCCCAACACTGCAGGAACACCAACACTCATCCCCAACACTCTGCAGTAACCCCAACACTCAGCCCCAACACTCTGCAGGAACCCCAACACTCATCCCCAACACTCTGCAGGAACACCAACACTCATCCCCAACACTATGCAGGAACACCCACACTCATCCCCAATACTCTGCAGGAACCCCAACACTCAGCCCCAACACTCTGCAGGAACCCGAACACTCATCCCCAACACTCTGCAGGAACACCAACACTCATCCCCAACACTCTGCAGGAACACCAACACTCATCCCCAACACTCTGCAGGAACACCAACACTCATCCCCAGCACTCTGCAGGAACACCAACGCTCATCCCCAACACTGCAGGAGCACCAAAGCTCTGGTCGTCATCCACAAGCAGGAACCATTCAATGGAACGAAGACAAATGAGGACGGAGCCAAATGCACATACACATTCTGCACACACAAACACACATACACTCAAAAATTCACTAGAATAACACGACAAGAATCAAGGGTGCAGAAAATGTCTCCCAGTGCAAGTTGCTCAATTAAAGATGCAGGCCAGTATCTATATTTCATACGGCAGTGAGAATTAGCCCACATTCAGCAGACAGGTTCTACACCACCCACAACCCAGACAGAGGCTCAAGTATAGGGGCCGAACACACACACACACACACGTCATTTGATACGATAGGTTCTGAGAAAACATAACCACACACACACACACACAAAGATTACAGAACAACAATACTGATTACTGGCTTACTTCAAAGAGTGTATAAACACTGAGGGCATGTGTATATATACTCACAACTACATCGTAAATATTTGGAGCCATATCAGAATCCACAGCACTCATTTCCACTTACAACCACATGCTCAAACATAACACTTTCTAAATCTTTCTCTTTCCAACACACAAACACAGAGACACAAGCAGCTCTGAAGCATCAGTAGAACTCACCAGTTAAGCCCACTCTGCCATCTGCCCTCAGTGTTTTCTCTCTCAGCCTGAAACACCCTCCCAACACACACCACGGTCCAGTCCCAGGGCTGTGTCCAGTCTAGCCTAGCGCTGTGTCCTCAGAGCCACGCGGAGGCAGCCTGGATGGTTGAGCTGTGAGTTCTCCAGTCAGACAGCGCGAGTCCACTACTCCAGGCTCTCTCTGACTCACTCTGCCCAAGTCTCCACCACGCTGTCTCTACACTCTACACTCCTCCTCTCCTCCCCTCCTCCTCCTCCTCCTCGTCTCCTCCCCCTCTCCACAAACGCACTGTCCTGGCCCAAAAATGTGCTCCTGTCCTGTGCTGTGCCTGTCCTGATCCCGGGGCCATTCACAGCGGCTGAGGGAACAATGCCTCCACTGCCGTCGCCGCCGCCACTCTGAAAGGAGGGGAGAAGCAGTTCTCAGCCGGCAATAATGCCTCTCTACCGTCACCATGGAAACTAATGACGACCGGGCGGGCGGGGGGAGAGAGTGAAAGGAGGGGAGAGGGAAGGCAATCACAAGAGAGAGAGAGAGAGAGAGAGAGAGAGGGAGAGAGAGAGAGAGGGAAGGGGGAAGAGAGAGAAAGGGAGAGAGAATGAGGGGAAAGGAGTGGTGAATGAAAAATGGGGGAAGTGTGTTGGTGCATGTACTCGTGTGACTGGGAGAACGAGTGGGGGAAGGTTTGGGTGTGATGGCTTTAGGTGTTGATAATGGGCAGCAACGTGATGACGTGAGAGCACACTGGTGTCTTTTTATTCCAGTAATAGGTGTGTAATGAATCATGGACTGGGTGGCTCGCCCTCAGCTCTGGACCCAGTGGGATCTCTGGTGTCTAGCACTACCCTGTGGGACCTCAGACAGACCGCTCACAGAAGCTAGCAGGGTGACGCGCACAAGCTGCTTCCTGCTTTCTTCGTATGCACATACGATTACGGGTGAGCCGGGTGAGGGGCTGGTCTGAAAGAACGGGTGACATCACCCGATGTCCACGTAGACGGTCCGCAATGAATCCAACAGATTACCATGGAAACTATGTCAGAGCAATCCCCTTTCCTACTTCATAACAGCGATCTAGATCTAAAAGCTGGGTGTTGATCAAGAGAAGAACAGAGTGAGAGGGAGGGACGAGAGGGGGGAGGGGGAGTCCTATTCGAAAATTGAGGGAAATGGAGCATTCAAATCCTCAGTAGGCTGATTCTGTGCTGATGGTGGCAGAAAGATAATCTAATTCATTTCACAGTGTCTGGACCTACCTGTAGGTTTCTAATAATACTATGTAAAGGAGTTTATTTCATGCATGTAAATCATGTCCTGCATCATTCACGGCAGGTGCTGTTCCTCATTGCAGTGAGGAGCTATAATCAGGGCGAAACATCTGCTCACACACTCAGGAGTCAAGAGGGGGAGAAACAGGTCATAAATAGCCTGAATCAAACATCTAGCCTTTTTTGGGAAACAAAACGGATGAATCCTGGTGGATAACTGGTCCTCCAGTTGAGCCCTGTGCCGCCTCCTGACACTGGGGAGAGGAATGTAAAGACTGTGAAGCACAGAGGAATGTTCAAATCTCTCGCCATCCTGCGAGCCAGCCACCTCCCCTTCACTTCTGCAAGACTGGAGATACCAGACCTGGCAGCTCACAACCGGGGAACCTCAGGCATCCATGTAGCAGGTCTCATAGGAGCACAGCCGCAGAACCTGCACAGTGCAAGCTGAGGACTCGACATGGAACTCGGGTATGATGGTGGGAACAGGGCTAAGGAATGTACCCTGTTGTCCCATTACCACAGCCTCTACTGTACACTCATCAACCTCAGTGCTGGACCATGTAAACTCACATGTTCTAGAAACAACTACGCAAGAATCATTATTACACTGCAGTGTGTGTGGGGGCTTACTCTGAACAAACTGTACACACACACACACTGCAGAGGGGAGAGTTACTATAGTATACAGCACTGTTACAGTCTAAACCTCAGGCTTCACACGCATCCGCTCCACTGACCAGAGTATAGCATCTGTCTCTCAACTGCCTGAAGGAGGTCAGCATGCACACACGCACGCACACACACACACACTATGCATGTACATACAGACCAACACATTACTAGACATGACGGACACATTAAAAGGTCACGCGATCACAAAGACAGATGGAAAAACATTGTTTCTTTAATTTAAAGGAATATTCTTCCCTTTTGGCAATATCTAACACCTTCAGGCAATATGTGTGTAAGAGAGAGAGTGTGTGCATAAAATGTGTGTGTGGTTTTGGCTGAGAGAGAATGTGAAGGAGAGCTAGGCACATGCACACACACACACACACGCACACACCTCATCCTCCATCACAAAAGGAAAACAACACTGTATTTGAGAAATGCCTAAACTTCAAAGACTGTGTAGCCTAGCCCTATTTCACACACAAAGTTTTAACTCTGGATTCCTGCCTCCCATGCTCACTGAGGACACAACCTAGTTCCAGTCTGACCTGATACTGAGCTCTGAGAACTGGGCAGATGAAGAAGTAAATGGATTTCTAAATAGCATAAATCTATCAATGAGCCGACGCCATGGCACACTCAGTCCGGCCATCTCTGGGCTCAGTGCACCATGTGGATGGAAGCCGGAAGGAGGACACTGGACCGTCGTCATGGAGACCCACCTCACATTCCAAAGCACTCACATTCCAAAGCATGTAGGCAGGACTCTTGGATTCTTCCAGAAAGCACAGAGGGGACACATGGAGACACACACACAGAGAGACCAACCACAACCCCCCACACACACTAACGCTCATGAGCTACTGCAGACTGCAAGACTATGCATGTCCACACACACACACAATATCCAAGCTGGCTTCAGTGGGGGGGAGAGGGCGAGGAAGGACAAAGCAACAGGAGGCACACACACACGCACGCAAACACACTCACTCACTCACTAATACACACATCACTGACACACACTTTATACTTACTGAGCAATTGGATCAGAAATTCTACATGTAACAGAAAGCAAGAGGGTTAGCTAAAGATTGGGAGACTGACATGGCATTGTGGTTAAGTGAACAGGCAGCCAATTGCATGTGTTCATTCAACTCCACTCCAGATAATGCACTAAACCCAGACATGAGTGTTGTGAGTCTGCCTTGGAGCCAGTCAGCCAGCCATTCAAAATCATTTCCTGCTCAAATTGACGTTGAGAATGACTTTAACCTATTCTCTCAAAAAAAACAACGTAAGATCGTTCTGAACTCCCCACCTCCATCCTCCCCGCAGTTAAGTCAAAGTGTCTCTTAAAAGAGTAAGAGATCATTAATATTGTATCCACTGGTGGGGCCTTTAATTTATTATTCATATTAAAACAGATTTGCTGGAGTGGAGGGGCCATATCTGAATAACAAAGAGGTTGGAGCGCTGGGTAATCCATCCAGCCTTGTGCTGGCTGACAGAGAACTATCAGACCTGCGGCTTCACTGGCACCAGAGGCCAGGCTATGCAGGATGTGTTGTAGTTGATGTAGATCTACACTGCTTCACCTGGCCCCAGGGCTAGAAGGGGATGGGGGGGGGGAAAGAGTGAAAGAGAAAGATAGGAACATGTAGATAAGAGAGTGTGAGGTGCACAAGAGCAAGGGAACAAAAAAAATGGAAAGCTGTGAAAAAAAGAGAGAAAACTAAGAGAGAGAAAAGCCGGAGAGTGCCCCAGGCTGTGACGGTTTAACGTTGGGGGACGTGCAAATCCCCTTCTGTGCCCCTCAACCCCCAGAGACACCCCCCCACCCTCCATGTGCCCCTCAACTCCCCCCTTCAAGCACTCTATACCCATCCCTACACCCTCCATGTGCCGCTGGTACCCCAGGGGATGGGACACACTGTCCCTGGGCCTAGCTGTGTAGTAGGGGAGGAGTGTGTCTGATCATTACTGGTGATCAGTATGGGACTGGTTAGAGCTGGGAGCCTGGAGGCATTTCAGGGAATACAAAGCATGAAATAAATACCATGAAGGCTTTGTGTTGGCTCTCACACACTGTAACTAAGATTGCTGCTGTTTATCTGCTGATTTTGAGAGAAAGATATAGTGTGATTTCCTGTTTTTAATATGTGCTAAAGTGTGGAGGTGTTGGGTTTTGCGTCGCTAAAAGATATGATTCCTGTGATGTTCCATTTCTGTGTGTTGTGGTCCTATTAAAGGTGTGAGCACGTGAGTGTGTGGGTGTACATGTGTGTGTGGGTGCATGTGTGTGTGGGTGCATGTGTGTGTGGGTGCATGTGTGTGTGGGTGCATGTGTGTGTGGGTGCATGTGTGTGTGGGTGCATGTGTGTGTGGGTGTACATGTGTGTGTGGGTGCATGTGTGTGTGGGTGCATGTGTGTGTGGGTGCATGTGTGTGTGGGTGTACATGTGTGTGTGGGTGCATGTGTGTGTGGGTGCATGTGTGTGTGGGTGTACATGTGTGTGTGGGTGCATGTGTGTGTCGTGAGATCCTCAGTGGGGTTTGGGCTTCTGATGAGCTGCAAGCTCATCTCCCTACAGTGCCCAGATGGCCTGTGATTACACACAGCTCAGTAGAGATTAACAGAGAGAGATACACAGAGAGACACACACAGAGAGTAGATAGAGACGAATAGAGAGAGAGAGAGAGAGAGAGAGAGAGAGAGAGAGAGAGAGAGAGATGATGCTGCGGGGTAGGACATCTGGCATAGAGCAGGTAAGAGCTGTAACCAGCCCAGCATCAACAGAAGGTAATACACACAACCACACACACACACGCACACCCAACTCAACATAGACTTACTCAAATCCAGTCACACAGGACAGATTTTCTCTACATGATCAAAATGCAACCACCCTTTCTCCAACATCCCCTCCACCATCTCTGGCACAGATGTGCCAGTGATAGCTTTGTATCTGCATGTGTGCATGTGTGTGAGGTGTCGTACTAAGCTAGGTTTGGTGCATATGCAGCCAGGCAGGGAGCAGCAGGTGATGGATGTGTCGCCGACTCTGGAAGTCTCTGAAGGGACTGTCTCTAGCCAGAGGCACACAGAGGCACATTTGTCACCAGCCAGCCAGTCAGGTGACATGATGGATCACTCCCAATAGGCCAGACTGATGAATGCACCTCACCCCAAAAATACCATTTAACTTCTACAGTTTACACTGAGGGGCCAGGGTAGGAGGCTCAATCTGCAGAGCATGTGAAACATTTACTCGAAAGAAATCATAAGCTACGGTAATATTTGAAGTAAAAGCCTGCCGGCTAAGATTGATTCAATCGTTTTCTTCAGACTTCTACTATAAATTGTTGACTCTAGATTCCTGCAGTATGATTGTGCAGACTTTGAATCCCACTCGGCGTGATTGGAAACGCTATGGAACAGGCTACACTGTCTGTCAACAGTGTGTGTTGACTTATGCAAGCTGAGAGAGTTGACAGAGAGTGTAAATCGGGGAGTCAGGTGGCTGAGCGGTGAGGGAATCGGGATAGTAATCCGAAGGTTTCCAGTTCGATTCCCGGTCATGCCAACTGATGTTGTGTCCTTGGGCAAGGCACTTCACCCTACTTGCCTCGGGGGAATGTCCCTGTACTTACTGTAAGTCGCTCTGGATAAGAGCGTCTGCTAAATTACTAAATGTAAATGTAAATGTAATGTAAAGCTTCTGATGTGTGTGAGCTCCCTCTCACTGCTCCAGGAGCCGCAGGCATGAAAGCCAGAGTAGCATCTCAGACACATCTCTGTCCTTGCATAAGGTGTGACAGTGACGCAAACCTGTGGCCCTCTTTTGCTGCCTTACTGTAAAAGACTGTGTTGTCGTGTGTTGTGATTAGGAATGCCCCACTGAGTGTGTCACTGGGTGTCACTCGCATGCTACGAGTGTAAAACACGTCTTACTGGGAAGCAACACAGCCAACCACAAACACATGTAGAGGAGCTGAGTGTATTTGTGTGTGTCTACAAGAGTGTGTGGGTTCCTTACCTTAATGATCCCACTTAATCAATGTTGACAAGCTGTGGTAGATAGAAGCTAGACTGGATACATGTGTTTTATATTTCACATCTTTTTTTTTTTACACAGAGGTAATTAATTACCACCGAAGAGCTAGATGCATGTGGAGGAGGTACGACAGAGAAAGCCCTTCAGGCATAGACAGTATCTCTCACACACACACACACACACACACACACACACACACACACACACACACACACACACACACACACACACACACACACACACACACACACACACACAAGCAGCTGCAAAGCTGCCTCAGGCAGTTTGTTGTCCTAATACATTTTAGCCTGGCTGGGTTGTTGTTAATCGAATGAACTGCTTGTTAGTGAATTGGTGCTTCAATGAGGGTATATGAGCTTGAAATATCTGTGGAGGAAATGGATGTGTGGAGGCCAAAGGAAGAGGATCCATCTGTGGGGATGTAGCCCTCATCTCCTCATCAGGGCCTGGGTGTTGCTACTGCCCAGTGATGAGAGCTGGGGCTGGGATGAGCAGGCAGGAGGTGGGCAGGGGGCTGGGAGCGGGGAAACGGACACTGGGGCAGAGAGTAGCCCGTGTCAGTCCCTGTGAGACCCCCAGGAGAGGAAGGAAGATCTAGATGGGGCCTTCAGATAGGCAGCACAGCACGGCCAGCTGCAGGCTTGGCACTAACTGTCATATTGCGAGGGTAAATGCAAGTCATCTTACAGGCTTTTGTCTGGCGCCCCTATCATATTATAAAAGGTAGTTGAAAGACTTTCTCCCCTAATAGGCCCTATCTAGTATCCCAAAATCATTAGAGAAAAGAAGTGAGATCTATAGAGTGTAAGAGAGACACGAGAGAGGAGCAAGAGAGTGTACTGTATGAGAGAGAGAGAGAGAGACAAAAGTATAGTATGACACGATAGATGGCTGACCAAGAGGGCTGACTATAATAGGACAGAGAGGAAGCAGAGCTAGCTGAGAATCTGTCTGCTGTTGTCACGGTGACCTTCGGAGTAAACCAGCCAGAGAGGAAGAGTGCTGAGACCTGGAACCTGAGGAATCCCAGTTCACGCCAGTCAGCAAGCTCACTGAGCATTATCTCCGTCTCAGCAAGGACAGGCTTCTCACAAAACTCTGTGTCTCTGTGTTCTAAATTCAAAAAGTTAATCTCAAGTTTCTCATAGAAGAATGGTATTCATGGTTGATAATCTATTGAAGAACATAACTCTATGTATTTGCACTGTAAAACTATACAAAGGAGACATTATGAATTGATCAATGTCATAATAAACTATCCAGAAAGACTCCAGAAAGACAGAGGATGTCATTGTCCACATTTATAGCTGCCTTATGGTGTCACCTAGTGGCCAAATAGAAGTTGCACAGGCCAAAAATGAAATTACAACTAAAACTCATATAGAATATTTCCTCACCAGTCACATGTCACCCTCAGTGTGAGACTAAATACATCACAGCAATTCAAATTTCAAGGCCATTTTCTTTTGTTAACCTCCACGAGGGCTCACACTCAACTCGAGTGACATTACTACTGAGTTGACATATTCTACACTGTGCTCCACTGTCAATCCATTAAAGGGTCCCTCTTCTTAGCCCATGGTGCTTCAGACTCACATACACCTGACAGGCTTGGAGCCTGTGGGGCAGAGGAGGCAGGCTGGGACTGGTGGGAGAGAGCAGAGCACTAGACCACGAAAGGAGTTCAGTTTCCATCAGACTGACAGGACCTGAGGCCATGCTCAGCACACTGAGATGCGTGTGAAGTGTGCAGCTGAGAAATTTGAAAAATGCTAAGCTGGTCTTGTTGGGTTTCAGAAAGAATAATACACAGTTGGGGAAAAGAGGGAGAGAGAGATAGAGGGGGGGAGAGAGAGAAGAGGAGTGATAATAAAGCTCAGAGCAGAGGGGTATAAACAGACTAGAGGAGAGGAGAGGAAATGAGAGGACTTAACATAGACTCCTTTGTTAGCTGCTATCAGCAAGAACAGTAAGGCCACATTTACAACATGGTTTAAAGCCCATGTCAGGTGAGAGGCTGTATGTCTGTGAATGACTGATTAGGGGTAAGACGGTGAGTATGTTTGTGTGTGTGTGTGAGAGAGACAGAGAAAAGAGAGAGACCACCATATAATGTTGTTGTTGATGATTGGAGGCCTGAAGTCAGCTCCACGGCACATTAACACAGGTGTTTCCTCCTCCACCTCTTTTACATCCCAGACTGCTCCCTCCCTCCCTCTCTCTTCTCCTCCCTCCCCCACTCCCTCCCCTGCCTCACCCCTGTGTGTACAGGAAGGTCTGCTCCAGAGAGTGGGGAGCAAGGTCCTCCGATGATCAGAGAGGAAGAACACAATGCTTTCAGTGTGCAAGACGGAGCACAACTCATAAACCACACACACGGCGAGAGAGGGAGAGAGAGAGGGAGAGACGCACACACACACACACAAAGGGAAAGAATAAAAATGGAACATGCTTTTACTATTAAGTTTTTTTTTTCTTTCCATATGACTTTCCGAGGAAAATCCCCCTCCCTTTATCATGGGGTTAGGTCCAACCCAGACAGACAGCACCAGGCCTGGGGAGCAGAGACACGCAGAAAGGAGTGTGGAGACACCCACTCTGTTTAACCGACTTCAACTGGCTCTCATCATTCTGTGTGTGTATGGAGGGACAACGGCTTGATGAGTAGGGGGTCTTATTTATTGGGTGGCACGGAAATAAGATACAATTAAGTCCATTTCTGGAAGACTCCAACAGTTGGTAACATTTACGGAAACTAGGTCACTTCCGCTCCCTGTGTGTGTGTGTGTGTGTGTGTGTGTGTGTGTGTGTGTGTGTGTGTGTGTGTGTGTGTGTGTGTGTGTGTGTGTGTGAATGTGTGAATGTGTGAATGTGTGTGTGAATGTGTGAATGTGTGTGTGTGAAAGTTAGAAAGTGTGTACAGTGTGTACAGTGTGTGTGGGACAGGATGTGTTTGTCCCAGCCGTACCCTACTGGAAGGGACCTCAAGTATAAACACAGTGACCTTCTGAGAAGACTGGAGCTCTGGACAGAAACATCCTAATATCAAACACTGCTCTGACAGAACTAAACACCTTCTCATAACTCTCCATCACAATATAAACCACACATCATGTACCTAGCCTCCTAAACAAGTGCATGTGGAGGGCAGACACGTGTATTGTCAGCACAAATTCCAGTTAAGAGTCAAGAACCGTCTATTGAGAAATGGGAATCAAGGTAACAATAGCTTTAATCACTGGTTCAAATGTGTCCCCTGTTGTGAAAACTATGATAATCCTCGAAAAGACTGGCACAACCAGAGATACAGATACACACAGCGAATCAGCTGTCAATGCCAGAAGAGCCTGTCAGGCAGGGTGTAACTCTGTCTGAGTAACTCGTCTAGCATTCCTCTGAGCTGTGAGCGGATCACTCTTCACCTTAACAACGCACCTCATTCCCCCACATCAGGTTCATGTTCATCCTCTCATTCATTCCCACCATGCGTCGTTTCAGCACATGTAAAAAAAAAAAGGTCTCACACAATGAACAGACCGTACATAACTCTGACTGCACTGCATATCAGAATAGAATACAAAGGACAAAAAAGAGACTCTTGTCACTCTGAATGTCACAATTTGACATCCTGTCATGTAACCAGTGAAGCAGAATTAGAGCTTTGCGTGCAAATCTCTAACACACAGACAAACCGCATACACACAGTCCATTCCACTAGCAAGCCCAGACAAGGGCTTCTGTTCCTTCCGGACAACAAGTAGAAAAATGACTTCTTTTTTTTATGGCCGGTCACAAAAAAGCAGCCCACTCCAGGGCTTCCTCTGGCTCCCTCTCTCTCGATCACACATGCATAGACCCACACAATGAATGCCATTTGAAAAATCATAGTGACACAGGGTAGGAGCCTGGAGCTTCTGGATGTCTGTGAAACAGAATCATGCTGTCCATTAGAGAGGGGAGAGAGAGAGAGAGAGAGAGAGAGAGAGAGAGAGAGAGAGAGAGAGAGAGAGAGAGAGAGAGAGAGAGAGAGAGAGAGAGAGAGAGAAAAGGAGAGAAAAATGAAGGGAAGAAGGAAAGAAAAAGACTGTGCATGGAACTCTGATGCCCAATCCGGTTGTTGAAAGACGAAGAACACTGAAGTAATTAAGCATGAGAGATTTAGTAGGAAACAGTAAAGGGAGTGAGAATAAGAGAACAGGGAGATACCCCACCTTCCTCCTGCTCCCCTGCTCCTCTCCTCCACACTCTGTTCACTGTTTATTTAACACAGAGGAGAGATGTTTACATAGGCTTGGTTAAACACAGACGGACCCAATCGCTTTTGTTAATAATAAATAACATAAACAGTCAGCCAGCACAAGGCATGCTGGGATGGCTGCCGTGCTTAGGCCATTGTCCTGCATCTAACCCACTAACACAACCCACATTCACCCTCTGCACCAATACAAGCTGCTCCTCACACTGTCAAACAGCCGGTCATGCAGGCAGGCAGGCAGGCAGGCAGGCAGGCAGGGAAGCGGACAGACAGAGGCAGAAAGACAGACAAGAGAAACAGGCAGACAGATGGAAGATGAGATGCGATGAGAGCGAGAAGGAGAGAGGGACAGAAAGAGAGAGTGACACAGAGTAAGCAGTGGATACTGTATAAGCTTCAGAGGGCTGATTGAACAGTGAAGTCAATGTGATAAGAAGAGCGGATGCACTGCCGGGCACATGAATGTGGAATCCAGAGCTGTGCCTCAGTAAACAAAAACAAAGTCTGTTTCACACTGACTGAAGAAGAGATTTTAGGATGCCCATGCCCCCTCCTTGTACACTGACATAACGATTCACCCAAACACACTCGGCTGAGATGGCTCAGAGGGGTTGTTTTTCCCACATGGAGGAAAGCGTTGGGAGAGGGGGGGGGGGGAGGAAAGCGTCGGGCATCAGAACAACTATGTTCATGTTTCATCTGACAGCTGAGGAAGGGGAGAGAGATAGTGAGATAGAAGGAGAGAGAGAGAGAGAGAGAGAGAGAGAGAGAGGGAGGGAGAGAGAGAGAGAGAGAGAGAGAGAGAGAGAGAGAGAGAGAGAGAGAGAGAGAGAGAGAGAGAATAGAAGGGAGGAAGGGGCAGAAAAATCTCGGGAGAGGGAGAGACAGTGTGGGAGGGAGGGAGGGAGGGAGGGGAGAGGTCTGCTAGCCTGAGAGAGACAGAGTGTGTGTGTGGGAGAGAGAGAAGACAGACTGCTGGTCTGCTGGAAAGCAGCCGGGAGGATACCAGATCAATCCTTCCCCCGAGTCCCACAACAAACACATCTTCTCCACCCCAACCTCTCATACCACCACTCCATCCTTCTCTCCCTCTCTCTGTCCCGACTGGTTAGTCTGTGTGCCTCTTTGTCTGAGCATTATCGTTTCATCTACATGTCTGTGCTAAGATTTAGTTTGTCTAATGCAGTTTAGGTTCTCACAGTAAGTCTATAGTACAGTTTGGCCCTCTTGGTTATAAGCCCTATAGAACACATGGCCTTTGCCTGTAGTTTCAGAAGTGCCAGTCAGGGGAGAACAATCCGACTAGTTTGCACCAATGTCATATAGAAACAACCTCTTCAGGACTATACATCTCTGAAGAGATAGCAGAGCCCTGACACTCGTATAGCTCAATAGCAAAGCTCTATCTTCCAGAGTGCTCACTCTTAGGTCACTCTTCACCTCTAATCTCATTGCACAGTAAGTGATCCTCCTCACCCAATGTGGAAACTCTCTCTCTCTCTCTCTGTCACACACACACACACACAAACACAGTTCTTCGCACACTTATAATGTTATTCCACACCATTCAAGAGATTCTCCTTTCCTGCTCCAGTTGGTTGCTGTTCTCCACACTCTAATCACATTCCTCAGTGTGAGGCATCAGGCATGGGGGATTCACATGGAGAAGAACACTGAGGCTTTATACATACACTCACACACACACACACACACACACACACAGTCTGTCACTGACTGCTGTCTGCATACTGGCCTCCTGATAAGAGCCTGCATATCAATCTCATGAGCAACATAGCAGTCCTCATCATAGCCAACTTCAGCATATAAGTGTACCTTCAGACCATACACAATCATCCTCATCACCATTACCACTGAGCGTCATGATCACAAGGTTTCATTTCCAGTCAACCTATAATATAACAAATAGCTTATTTGCCATCATTGACGCTGTCAAAGATATCACTGTGTGCGTTTGTGTAGAGAAAGAGGTCGACAGAAAGGCTGAGGACAGATATGTCTCAAATTGCACTGCACTGGGGTAATGATGACGTCAGGGCTGCTGCCCCTTGGGGTTTTGTATCGAACCCAACTTCTTGCCCCGTCAGCTGCCCAAGCTGTTGGCCACCCGCTTCTTGTGAGGCGTGGATAGTGACATTGGCATAAGTATCTGGTTCTCTTTCTCAAGAACATCAAGTACAAATGTAAGTGTATGCTTATACACTAATAATGAACCAACTAAATACATTTGGTCACACTTGGTGCTGCACATTTCTGATTTGAGATTTATTGGTCGAACAATGATTTACAGAGATCAAATATTGACAGATGTCTTTATTGAGAAACACGTAACTTTCGTGCGCAACATGAATGATTATAAACTATAATGGCACGAACCAAAATAAGTTATATTATTGACCTACCAGTTGTCGAAGCCCCCTGCATTTTGACGAAAGTTCTTATCCTGCTCCTGCTTTGCAGAAACCTCCCTCTTCCTGGCGCTAAGGCTGGATTGCAAACAGTAGGGAAGCGGTTTCACTCGACTATGACCTCAAACGGTGTTCCCGACTTTATTCCTCTTTTTCCTTGAAGCTGAGCGGCGGGACAGTCACGCACGCCACTTGTCTGTTGGAGACTCATGAAGTTTTTTTTTACTGATCGTAATTTGCTACAATAGAGCGCTGTACCATTAGCCCCTATTCTTTCCCTCTCCCCTCTTCAACGCCGTGGAACTCGGCCAGTCGGCAGCTGGAGAAAGATAATGCGCGCTCACTTTAAAAAAAGCGCGTTCACAAGTCTCATTCATTGAACCATTGAATAGTGTAGTACAGTAGAATGGAAGCCTACCACATCTTGCAATGAGGAAAGGACTCAAGATATGCCGAAATTCTGTTCGTCAGTTATTATTAGTTTTCTCTCCAGCTTGAAAGAATGTTAGTGGTCATATGTGAGCAATAACTCTGCAATATCTTTGTTTCTGACTTGGATTAAACTACACTATAATATAGTGAAAAAAGCCTCAGTCCAGTGTCCCTTCGGTCTGATTGTTGATTTTATAAACTACGTCATCAACATTAACAGCTTTATGAACCACAACAATAATCAACCGATTCTCAAACCGAGTCTCTCTTTCTTTCTCCCACCCCCCCACCTCTCTCTCTTTCTAAGTAACCCTTGTCAACTCAGCCACGCATCATTAACCACTTTGCGTCTGGTGGTGTCGCTGCACGCTCCTCATCTGCCTCAAATCAACAGAGACAGTGGGTCGGCATGCTGGCTGTCTGGCAGCTTGCCATTCAACTGTTCATTCACTGAGACCCAGGGGGGATTGTGTGGGCTGGACACACAAAGAGCTGTAAAAGGTCTAATCATGTTTTCATCATGAACTTAAATGGTGCAACTGTGCAATGTGCAAACATGTACAGTACCATACATTTGGTTCTAGCACAATATATGATAGTAGTTTAGAGGAGTTATCAGTCTCTAAAGAGAGAAAGAGAGAGAGAAAGACACACACACACGAAGACACACACACACAAAGCAACAAAGCATTTACAACTTTTTCCTACAATGTTTGGAAGATTGTTCTAAGTAGCCACAGTACTGCAGAAACTTTTTAGTAGTGGATGACTGAACTCCAGGGTCACGCATGACTTAGTAGTACATAGTAGGAGCCCAGAACCCTTGTTAGTCCCTCTGTCTCTGTAGAGATAGAGAGAGAGAGAGAGAGAGAGAGATAGAGAGAGAGAAAGAAAGAGAGGAAGCTGTCAGCCAGTCTAGCCCATGCTGGCCCAGAGAAAGGAGAAGCACAGCCTCTTCTGAACCCTCCGGTTCCCTGGGGCTGCTCTCAGAGCCACACCACAGCTAAATAACACTATGGACTATAGGAAACTGGAGAAGGGAAAGAGAGAGAGATAAAGACAGAGATCAAAAAAGAGAGAGAGGGGGGAGAGTGGCGATGGACAGTGGAGGAGTGGTATTGGAACATTACTTTCACACTAAATTCAGTGTTAATGAACGGTACAGTGTGACCAATCACCGAAAGGGCTTGTGTCTACATCGTTTTCTACCCCACCAGTCTTCACCTCATGCAAATGACAAATGTTGTTGCTTTTGTATCTATTGTCTGAATCCAAATGTGAACACTTTGAGATCGCTGCAACAGATTCTGGGGTGATACTCCATGGATCACGTGGCCTGGGAGGCTAGGGGAGAACACCCCCCTGTCCAGGCTCCAGACGATGAAGACTGGGAGGTGTTTCTGGAGTGGGACGTCAAACACCAGACATTCACTGTGGAGTCTGCTCAGAGATCACTAGCTCTGGCCCAACAGCAGCGTGAACACCAGGGAGCCTTTGTCTTTATAGTTCTTTACTGGAGACACAAGAGAGGGCTCTACTATACAGTCTGTCAAGCTCACAGATAGCTGTGTACTGCTTGTGTGTTTTCACAAAGTAAAGACACAAGACAGTAACATGGCTGTCTGATGAGCTGTGTGGAGCTCTTTGAAGAACTGCTGCACCACCTGATGTCTTCACTGCTCTCTCAGGCGTCTCATGAGTTCAGACTGTCACATGGCAGGAATGCTGTGGGCTGAAAGAGTAGAAGGGCGCTTTTGTGTAACGTTACAGAGTATTAACGCTCAGTCAACAAACACACGTGCCACATTCTTTATGTACACACAAAGTGTTTATGGGAAATACCTAATTAAGTTAAAGTTAACATGACAAATTTACTGCCAATCAACTCGTGAGTACGGTTCTCCACGATTATGTTATAGTGACACCAAGTGGCTAAAAGTAATACTACAACATGAATGCCATTGGCCACAGAGATTGCCTCTCATTTCAGTCCTAACCACAACCACCTAGCTATAACAGGGCTCTCAAGTGTCACACATTCACCGTGAGACTTGCATTTCAACCATTACTCACGCTCTTACGCAACATCTTGTATTTCGCGCTTGGGATGCGGTGGGTCTGGGTCTTTGCCCATGAGGTCACCTATTTTTATAGCTGTCGTCAGAATATGTGACCTCCCTGTTCTTAGCATTCAGTGAATGAATTGCATATTTATTGATTTTGTGCATGATCGCTCATGCACACACGCACACTGCACCACAAGGGATGCCCCACAACACTGGCATGAATGGGGCTTGTGTTTTACAATCCACTTCAGCTGGGTAAGTACAACGTTTGAGCCTAAAACATGTACACCAATCATGTACAGTTTTGTCTTCATTCTTTATCAAATGAAAACTCTGTCGCTAGCTAGCTGTGTGTTCTGTGGTCCTGTTCTCTCAGCAGATTCTGTGATACTGGAAGGAGCATGGAGCTATTGGCATTATTCCTCCAAATATTGGACAGGAAGTGGCTGAGTGATTAAAAGATCAAAAGTCATTGGCTTCATCTCTTTGTGGGTGTGTCTTTAATACACTGGTGAACACGATGTGATGAGAGAGGGGGAGGATAGAGAGAAAGTAAGAGGAGTGATATGGTGAGAAGTCTAGAGCAGAGAAAATGAAGGGCAGGGAATCAGAAGTAAATGGAGTGTAAGCCGTGTTCCTGTGTTAGTGTGAGATCATGGAGTCTCCCAGCCAGCTGGGCAGTGCCCCTCAGCTCCTGCTCTGCAGCTCTGCAGCTCCTGCTCTGCAGCTCCTGCTCTGCAGCTCTGCAGCTCCTGCTCTGCAGCTCTGCAGCTCCTGCTCTGCAGCTCTGCAGCTGGGAACGTCCTGCAGCATCTCACTACCCACTTAACCCTTTACATGACTGCTCTAGAAAAACACACACACGACACCTTAGGACTTTAGTCACATTTATTAAGTTTAGCCAGTATGACTACCTTTACACAGACAGACCATCTCTCTAGGGAAAACAAACAACACTTTTGTTGTGGGATAAATTCAGCAGTAATACATTAGACTACACTTTTTTTTCCTCTCAATTTCCTGACTTTTTCCAACATTAGCATCTCAAAGTTACATGTTTGTTTTCTACTCTGTGTAAAGGTCCCATGACTGAAAAACATGCATATGACATTTAGCTGTAATCAATATGTCACTAATCATAATGCACATTATTGATAAGAATACAGTACTGCATGACAATTCAAATAAATACCAACGTACAGATGAAGTCGTTATTTCATATAAAGGTATCAAACGTTCCATATGGACCAATACTGAAACACAGTATGACAATATAAAGTTTGCACGGCTAGTTTATTATCACAATGCTATCGCTTCCAGAAAACAGAAAACTTTTTCTTTTCCATACAAAACAGCATTTAAATTGCACTTTATAAACTTTTTGAGCTTCCCAACCATAATAGTATTTTTTATGCCTCAACAAGCAAGCATTGGCTGTAATGGCACGATTCAAGCTTGTTGATGCCAAATCTGTTTTCTGTTTCCTGAAATCACAATGCCTTAAAGTTGATGTAAAAAAGATTCAAGGATAAAAAAACAACAAAATAAAAAGATAAATGCACTCTGCACATTTTCAATACTATAGATAACACATTACCTTCACCATACAAAGCTAGAGATACGTCGTCATGTACACTGATCCACCCCAACATATTGCTCATGTTTTGAGCATTTTGTTCAATAGGAGGCCAAAGGGATTTCATTTGGTTCCCAAAATTGAATAAAATAAGAAAGGTTTCTCAATACCCCTGAATTTACTGTGGGGATCACTGACCTGTAGAATTCAATACAATAACAGATTTTTGGAGCTAATTTCAAAACATCATTTCACGCATGCAAAATGTATTCTCTTTGCATTTATTGCTGCTCACAGTCATTTTGAACCCAAACTCCTTACCTATAAAAGAAACACAAAATACTAGTCTAAAATTCTCCCTTGAAACAATGAAAGGCACTACTGGTCAGAAAAAAGACAGAAACCAAACCAAACCCAAAACAGGCGCTAGGACAGAGAGCCACGGCCCAAACTACTCCAAACAAACTGACGGCTTGTCTTTCAGATTCTTGATTCTTTTCAACCTAAACGATGTACCAGGATATGGCACGATAAACAAAGAGAGAATGAAGCAATTCCAATTTGGAATTTAATTGGTGCACTTGTAAAGAATTCTGAGAGCCAGTGATCCCTCTTCAGTGGAACGCCCAGGTAAGAAGCAAGGAAAAGCACATCATTATTCACTAAATGTTTCCCCAAGCCCAGCTTACCATTTAATCAAAGCGTTGTCAAGTTTCTTTGTGTTATTTTGAACTATTCCTAGGAATAATAAATTCATTAAAACCCCAGAATTCGCTCACCCTGGATTTTGTTTAGAACATGGCAGTAGAACATACAAAACAAATGTAACCAGTAACATAATATGAAAATAAATGCAATAAAATATATGAAAAACAGAACAAAAGAAGAATGATTACTCAAGTGTATAAATTCTCAGAAGCACAATAGTAGGACTGTGGTTTGTGGTGGCTTTAGGTGAGTAGCTAGTCTCTGTCTGAGGGCAGAGGCCAATAAGAAGGAAGTGTATTCCTATTAATCTGGGTCAATACTTGACTAAGTAACTCACAAACCATAGCACTACCAACCTTTCCTAGGTTAATAATAAAGTTATTTTACTATATAAAAGTGCACGGGTTAATAAAACAATAAACTAAAATCAAAAAGACAAGAGACAAAACAGCTTGTTGATTTACATTGAAGAATGACCCCATCTTCCCTAGCCCCTTATTGGAGGGTATACTGAACGGCTCGCAAACTCTGATCCAAATTTCACACGGAGGGAGAGTTTACTGTGCTTGTGAGCATTGGCTTCCAGCAGCAGCATGTGGATGACCATTCCCACACAAGTGACGTCAACAGTGATCCAAGTCATTAACGTCGCAGACAACAAAGAGTCTACTCAGTTGAAGGGATGTATCAAATTGGTTATGTGATTGGGTCTTTTAAGTCTTCAAATGGGTGTCTTAAGTCCGATTTGCCTATAGCCCTACGTCGTCAGACGATGAACCTTGTTATGGTACCTCGTCATCCTGGCAGAACAACATTACTGCAAAATGGAGAAAACAAAGAGATGAGCAACATTAGCATTTTGGTCAATTTAGATTTGTTTTACTCGGTCAGTGGCAGGTCAATCGAGTGACGAAATACCAGACTTTTGAGATTCAGTCATGGTTAGTCATAGCACATAGCAACTACAAAAGTTCCAACTTTGTTAGTTATTGTGAGACAGTCAACGTTTTGTCAGATGCTGCTATGTCATCCAGAATGGGTGAAAGAGTTTACTGCATTAGGAGGACTGGAGAGCGCAGGAAGCCAATAACTCAAAAGTACCATGACTTTTCACCCCCAAAGTATATACCATCTCCCAGTTAGGATAACAAGCAGGTTAATGGATATGTTTTAACATGCAGGCGTCAGCTTTAACCAATAAGAAATTGGAGTGAGTTAACTCAAAGGTGACGTGGGTGGAGGTAGGAAGAGTTTATTCAGGTGGCATGCTAAGATGACACCAGATAAACAGACACTGATTTCAAATTCGAGAAGAGAGGCGTAGGGGAGTTTTGCCTGGAGGGATCTCTCATCACAACCACATCCTGGGGGGTTAAGTCGACCTACTGCTCACTGAACATGGCTTTACAAGAGAGCTGGGCAGAGGGCCAGCTCATTTGAATCAATGTCCCTTGGTAAGATACCAGTCAATCCAAAAACCTCATATAAAAGGGGTTGTCTTTATCAAAACCACCCAAGGGTTTATCCCTCAGAAAGCCCTAGAGCTCATTTCTCCCCAGTATTGATGTCAGCAGGGAGCCTGACTCAGCTTCCTCGGCTCTCTGGCGTCACATCTCATGCCGCTCTCTCAATACTCCCAGTATCTATACTCAGCACATAACAGATATAAACAGATTATATCGCTGAACGAGAACAGAAGAGTGATTCGCCTCTGGGTAAGGTGTCTCTAATGTGAGCGATAGCCTTGTGGCCATACTGTGTGGTGTGTGAAGGCCTCGGAGGGCGAGCGCAGCCAAGCTCAAGCAGGGTTGAGAGCAGAGGTCGTCCTTCTTCTGAAGGACATCAGCTCCCTCTCTATGTATCTGAGAGGGGGCATCCTGCAAGATTAAAACCTGAATGGCATCATATCAAGAATATATAGTTTTGTATAGAGATTACTGGTAGTAAAAAAAGCATAATTCGAGTAATCTTGCAGGATTTCCTCACATCAACCCTGCTTTTAGCATCATAAAGCTAACAATGGGTTCATGATCCACAAGTGTTAAATGGATTTATCTAACAGAAGCCCCACACATTTTTTTGTTTGCCTATGCTAGCTTGCAAGGGTTAAAGCTTTTTTGGGATACTAAAACAGTACATTGGTTTGTCCTCTTGCACGCGACAAGTGGCAGCTCAGAAATGAACGACCCTCAATTTGCAATTTCTTATAAAAACATCAACGTATACACGAGAGTCGCTCACTTCAGTGCCGAGGCTAAGATACACACACACAGGCAGGCAGGTTTCTATGACACACGCGCTCCAGGAACGTTACCTGACAATATTTCGAGGATTTTTTCCTCTCCACAATCCCTCACTCTAGTTAAAGGGATAGGGGTGGTGCGGGGGAAACACGCTGCTGACAATCTGAAGGAGAGAAGATCGTCATGACGACCGCGTGACGAGGACACGGGTTAGAGACACGAGGGCAAGGTTTTGAGCCGTCTGGCCTATCCCCGCAGTTTGCTTAGGAGCTCATAAGAGGCTTCCCAGTAGGAGAGGAGTCAGGACACGGGGAGAGACGGAGAGGTCAGCGTTAGATCAAGTTCAGACACAAAGACAGGGCTTTACATCGATAGATATCAAGTGTTTGGGTCGACAGGCACTTTGCCGACTGATGTTGGTCAATCGGTTTAGTTTTCTGATTTCTGATCCAGATCAGGTGCCTTGAATTGTGCTCTTGGAGGATCTTTCTGTTTTCAGAAAACCATCATTGATCAAAACGACATATTGTATTTGTGTCTTATGCTTTTTCAAACAGAAGTTAGAACCTGAGGCACCTTTGCTGAAGTGCACTTAATTTGGGTGCAGAGATCGATTTATCTTGTCCTTCTCCTGTAATATGGCTCTGACATAATCAACCCGTACATGCTGGCTCACACGAAATAACTCTTCAGCTTCTCAGCAAACATCTATGTACTCATGGTCATTAAAATGTAGAGCCCTGTAGTACACACACCTGCGAACAGAACTGTTCAAAAGCTGAGGGCCATTTCAGCTGCAAAGCCATGCGATGTGACTGACTACGGCGTTGCTGTACCAGCATCACCTCTTCAAAAGATCCAGGAAATAGACACCAGTGGTCAAAGGTGCTCCTTCTGGTCCCACTTAACACATCAAATCGTCAGCCAACCCGCCGGAGATTGTTGAGTATCATTTAGAAATCCAGCAAATCACACTGGACTCCCCTAGCAACAGCAGAGGGGAGTTTGCATATTGTTTATTTTGCTTGTTTATGTAAACATTTATCAGTGACCTGATTAGAGGGCGGGTTGCTGGAGTGGCCTCAGTCCTGGGGTGCCAGGACTAAGAGTGAGAGACAAAAGGGGCTCTATCAAAGGAGCACCAACGCCAACTATGAGCATAAAGAGCAGAGGACGTCTACTTCAGTCACATGACTAGCAGAATGACGCCCTCTTTACAAGTCCCCAGCCCTGAACCTATCATGGTTACCAGGCAGCACACCTAGGGGTCAAAACACACAGCACAAAAGTTGCCACCTTTTACGTACAGCACCATGACAGCGGAAAGAATAGACACCCCCATAATATCCACAAAAACCCAATGCCAATGAGGCCCTTATATCAACATGCCATATATGTCTACTACAGTCCCAAACGTCTAGTGCACACTGTACATACATCTGCATTTCCCCAAGCATGGACACTAGCAGGCGTGAGCGAGGCCGTGGGCATACAGAATGTAGGTTAGACACACAGCAGGCAAGCAGGCTAGCCTGGGAGCTAAGCGAGCAAGTGGGGCTCTTTTACACTAAGGCAGGGGAGGTGTGGCCACTGGCCCCTCCCCTCTGTACACAGCAGTCCAATGCGGACATGGTGGCCGCCTCAGTCGCAGTAGATCTTGTACTTCTCGCTGCAGAAGACCACGGGGCCTCCCAGGATGCCGTTGGGCATGGCGTTGGACTCGGGCCGGCCGGAGCTGGAGCAGGTGAGACCCTGACTTACGTGGGGGTTGTTGGCGGTGCCATTGGCGGTCTTGCCACGGGCCGAGGCTTTGGCCCGTCCGGCTGTGCCCCCACGGCGGGTCTGCTCGTGGTCGAACTCCAGGTCCTCCAGGCGCTGGGTCAGGGCCAGCTTCTGCTGGATGGCCATGCGCAGCAGGGAGTTCAGGGTCTTCTTCTCGTCCTCGGCTGCTGCCAGCTGCCTCTGCATCTCATCCAGCTGGGTGACGTACTCGTCACAGCTGCAGGAGAGAGGGATGGAGGGAGGGAGGGATGGAGGGAGGGAGGGAGAGAGGGAGCGACGTTAGTGTCACATGCTCATCACATCTAGCGAGTCCTTCAAGTTACACTTGAAGGTCAGAGGAAGCAACAGCTGCCTTTTCACTGGATAACCTGTAGGTGGCAGAGGCTGCCTTCACAGCAAACAGAAAATAGTGATTGCACAGGGTGTGTTGAGGGAAGTTTTCTCCATACTGTGGCCTGGATTTCCATGCAGATCCCACATATTGCCTCACATCTCTTTCTAAGGCCTTGTCAATGGTATTCCAACCCAGAGACTCACCCTATGAAACCGTCACATTATTGCGACCTTTCCCCTACTTCCTCAGTGCTGCTTCTCTCCACCAGATGGCGCTCTCATAGCAGAGCCCTGCTGATTCCCCTGGCCTAGACCCTCTATGTTCTCATCTTGAGACACAATAGTAGCTCATTTCAGCCTCACAGAGTGTCAGTATATCTTTCAGAGACCCTGCGATTCATCATTTACCCTCCCTTCCTTCATAAGTGGTCCACTCTTCTTTTCCAGACCAGCTACTGATGACTCACTTACTTTGTACTGTTAATTTCCAAACACAGTATGCAGATATATTCAGAGAGTAACAGCTCTGATCATGCAGGCAGTCTGATCGTGTCTCAGGGTTGGGTTGATGCTTATACCCTTTGGGTTTGATTAACATTCATGAACGGGCAAGGCATCTGAACGCTGCTCTCAGGTCCTCTGTTGGGCCCTGCATGATAATATGAGGAGTGTTTGGTAGCGAGCACAGGGTTAATAATAGATCACACACACCGCGGTCCCCGAGGACATCCCACCTGTGTCACTCGAGGACTGGGCTGAGGAGCTGAAGATGGGGAGGTGCATGCGGAGGAGGGGATGGAAAAAATATAGAGAAAAAAGATCTGTGGAATGGAGGGGGCCTGACTGGCTATTTTAGGATAGCAGCACTGGTTAAGTCTAAATATGGCTTGATTTTCAATCACTGCTAATCTCTCTTTTCTGGATATCAAAGTAGTAGCCCTCCTGTCGTGATGAAACCTGTGTGCGTGCGTGGGCTGCAGTACTGTGTGAGTGTGCTGCAGTACTGTGTGAGTGTGCTGCAGTACTGTGTGAGTGTGCTGCAGTACTGTGTGAGTGTGCTGCAGTACTGTGTGAGTGTGCTGCAGTACTGTGTGAGTGTGCTGCAGTACTGTGTGAGTGTGCTGCAGTACTGTGTGCGTGGGCTGCAGTACTGTGTGAGTGTGCTGCAGTACTGTGTGAGTGTGCTGCAGTACTGTGTGAGTGTGCTGCAGTACTCTGTGCGTGCGTGGGCTGCAGTACTGTGTGAATGGGCTGCAGTACTGTGTGAGTGTGCTGCAGTACTGTGTGAGTGTGCTGCAGTACTGTGTGAGTGTGCTGCAGTACTGTGTGCGTGGGCTGCAGTACTGTGTGAGTGTGCTGCAGTACTGTGTGAGTGTGCTGCAGTACTGTGTGCGTGGGCTGCAGTACTGTGTGAGTGTGCTGCAGTACTGTGTGAGTGTGCTGCAGTACTGTGTGCGTGGGCTGCAGTACTGTGTGAGTGCGTGGGCTGCAGTACTGTGTGAGTGTGCTGCAGTACTGTGTGAGTGTGCTGCAGTACTGTGTGAGTGTGCTGCAGTACTGTGTGCGTGGGCTGCAGTACTGTGTGAATGTGCTGCAGTACTGTGTGCGTGTGCTGCAGTACTGTGTGAATGTGCTGCAGTACTGTGTGCGTGGGCTGCAGTACTGACCCTCACCAGCGTGTGTGTGGCCTCCCTCCTGCGAGTGTGTGTTCAGGCCATGCAGGTGTAAAAAGTAGGTCATGCAGTCGGAATGTAGAGGCAGGAGACTATATCTCTTTCCTCCATCTGCCGCCCTGTGCCTTTCTCCTCCACCCCTCCACCTCTATTATCTACCTCCTGCCATCTTCTTCGCTCTATCTTTCCATCCTCCCATCTCCCTGGCACGCATGTCTCCGTTCTTCCACAACGCTATCTCTGCTAAGGGCTGTCACTCCCTGCCTCCCTCCCTCCCTCCCTCCCGCTACCCTCCCCTCTTCATTCCTCCCTTGGTGCTGACACAGCAGTGACATACCTCAGTGATGACTGGCTGTCACACCTCAACAGAAGGAGTGGTGCATCAGACAGTCCTACGTTCTCCTGCTGTTCGCTGGTGTAAGACCCACAGCCTGGAACCTCACAACACTCCACATTCCTGCCTGCAGGGTTCGAACACACCCTGGATATAATTACACCCAATCTGCTAACGCCCTGTGTATGTTGTTGAGTTCCACCTGTTAATTGTGGCAGACAAAACCGAGGCACTACATCATTTTTGTCTGTTGCGATTCAGGCGGTGAAAACAATAATGCCTAGAAGTTACGCTCGACGTCATCTCATTGGTCACTGAGGAATGTGGTTGATTAGATAGTGTTTTGGCGTGTTTCTGGGGATGCTTGGGGCTTCATTAAAGGTGCACACCGCGGTTCTTCCATATGAATTCTGCCCCGTCTCCCACCCCAACACCACCACCACCATCAACAACCACACACATCAACCACGGCCCCTGCCTGTGTGTGCAGTCTGATTACCCGTGAGACACACACCCAGACAATGGGGATCAGCACTGCTTCATTAGACCCAGTGTGAGATCGGGGGGCTTCGCAGGGGGCATAGCGCCCTATAAGATGGCTCTGTCACACTGGGGGGGTGAGAGGGCGTGGGTTTTTTCCCGGGAAAAAAGAGGGAATGTATTCTGGGGACTTGGAGAACACAATGGAGGCCTTCTTGTCTCCAAAGTGATAAAAAGGGGTGCAGGGCCACAATGCTGGAGGATGGACGGGGGCCGGCTGGCCTTTTGTGGTGAACAGTCGCCCCATTTAGGCAAGTGAGAAACAGGGGCTCGGAGTCTCAGATGATCTACAGTACCCACAGGTCAGGAGGACACGAACACACAGACATACGAACACACACAGACGCACACACAGACGCACACACAGACGCACACCAGAGCCGGGAAGGTGGGAAACGTCTGACTGGACTTGATCTGTGGGTTGATCATGTATTGTGGGAGAGCAGACATGCCGAGGCATGTCTTAGGAATGCAAGGGCAAGAGGCTCACTGTTAACATGACACCAGAGACTGCAGCTGGAAACACAGACACGCACACATACTCTCTCACATACACACACTCAGAAACACACAGAAACACACACACACACACACTTAACATAAAACTACAGAATTCACTTTACGTGCTCAGGCAGAGAGAAAGATATTCTCTTAAGTGCTAAAAACATAAAAGATAAACAGATCTGGGCATTACGCATGTTGTCAATGTGTGAACACACAAAGGGTTAACACAAAGACTCCCACCCTCCCACCAAGTTCACTTCATTTTTTCTCTCCTCATCACTCACTCGCCACACATTTGTAACGAAGGCGGTCTGCCGTGTCTCAGAGATCTACCTCAGTTTGACAGACTTTGTCAAAGTTAGAATTACCATGAGAAAGATTCTCAAATTAAGCTCCTGTAGAGGGGCTGAAATGAAAGGCTCCCCCCCTCATCCCTCTTTCTCTCCCTGGGCCGGAGGGCCTGGTGTTTGGCTGTGAGGAGGAAGTGGGGAGAGGAGGGGGGGGAGGGTTGGGGGGGAGTGTGGGAAACGTCGGTCAGTCAGGTCCTCCTGCCTCTCAGAGCCTCTCAAAGAGGCTCTCCTCCTCATTCCCCTGCCCAAAACACCACTCCATGGAGGCTCCAATTTGCATACCAATAAACCGGCTATACATAGTTCCATAAACAGCCCACTACCCTAAGCTGCGGCAGGCTGGTGTGAGTCGGAGGATCTTCAGGGCACACTGGAGGAGTTGTACCGAAATTGCAGAATTATATAACGTCCATTCATGACACCTTATTGTATGGACCACTACTGTGGCCACATAGCCACAGTAACACCCTACTGTATTTGGAGTTAGCAAGAGGCAGTTGAAGCGCTCTAAAGAAGGCAGGCTGTGAAGGGCAGTTTTCAGCATCTTTGGAGTCTCAGGAGAGTCAAGGGAGATACATGTCCCTGACACTATCTAATCCAACACAATTACAGATAATAACCTCATCAAGAGCTGTTGGCAGGAAAGCCACGTGATGCTATTCTGAGAACAATATCAGTAGTTCATAAAATGGCTTCCTTGAAGTGAGAGCTGATTTGTTCCCCGTGTCCTCTGAGGGACTGCTTGCCACCCACAGCATCCGTTCATTTGGCTCTGCACTGCACCAAATCCTTTTGACATCATAACCTCCCTCTCATATTTCCTCCCCCGCCCAGTCTCCTCTGCCGTGGCTAATTGATTGGCTACAGCAGGTATATGGACCTACGCAGCAGCAAATGGACTGGGAGCATAGGTACAGGATTCCATTTCTCCATGGTTAAGATGGAGGGTATACACTACTCTCTCTCTCTCTCTCTCTCTCTCTCTCTCTCTCTCTCTCTCTCTCTCTCTCTCTCTCTCTCTCTCTCTCTCTCTCTCTCTCTCTCTCTCTCTCTCTCTCTCTCTCTCTCTCTCTCTCTCTCTCTCTCTCTCTCTCTCTCTCTCTCTCCTCTCTCTCTCTCTCTCTCTCTCTCTCTCTCTCTCTCTCTCTCTCTCTCTCTCTCTCTCTCTCTCTCTCTCTCTCTCTCTCTCTCTCTCTCTCTCTCTCTCTCTCTCTCTCTCTCTCTCTCTCTCTCTCTCTCTCTCTCTCTCTCTCTCTCTCTCTCTCTCTCTCTCTCTCTCTCTCTCTCTCTCTCTCTCTCTCTCTCTCTCTCTCTCTCTCTCTCTCTCTCTCTCTCTCTCTCTCTCTCTCTCTCTCTCTCTTCCCTCCCTGTCCTCAGCACAGCTGGAGCTTTACGGTAAGTAGAGGAGTCTTAAAAACAAAGACCTATCAGAGCACCGGCCATCTGCACCAAGGAGGTTCATGGGCCAAGCTGCTTTATAGACCCTCCTGTACATACATATAAACATCACTTTAAAACACAAAGTGACAGTCTCTACATCTGTTTCTATTTCTCTACACAGAACGCATAACCTGCGACAGTGCTGAGGCTGCTGTGCAGTGTGCGGTGAAGGGCGTAATCTGGACTAGGACTAGGAGGAGATTAGAGAGAAAACCTTTGGCCTGCTTCTTATAGGAATCAGGAGGCTTAGTGGGCGGTGAGGGAGTAACACACAGACCCCCATCTGATATCGTGAAGTCACTGCTCAAAACACTGTTTAAACCACAAGTTTATGACACAGAGATTATAGTGATTATATGTGAGTCATATGGTCAGAAACAACAGGAGCCATGCTCTACTGGCCCAGACTAAAAGAGAAAAACATGAACCTGCCTCACATTAGGGTCAAATCAACTACACTATATGGTAAATATGGATTACATTGTGGTGGTTAAAATAGATTTACTGTGGTCTACACCTTGTTGTTATGTGTGTGGTCTTATTACGATCTTAACAATTGGGCAGTTGGGCACTAAGTCTCTAGTGCTATTGTTGTCCCTCATGATGGCATGGTGGCTTTGAGTGGGTGGGCCAGCAGCAGTTGTGTACAGCGTGTTATGACAACTGCTGCAGGTTAAACATAGTGCCGGTGCCCCATTCCAATTGGTGCTCGTGTGTTAGATGTTGACGTGTCTTCAGACAGTACTGACGCGTTCTTACCGTGTGGCGAACATGGCCCGGAGAGAGGAGAAGGTGGCGGCGTCCTCCTTCAGGGCCTTGAGCTCGTTCCTCAGCTTCATCATGGTCTCAGTCACCATGGCCTTCTCGTTCTCATACTTGCTCTTCAGGTTGGCCAGAGCCACCTCGGCTGTCTGCAGGGGGGGACCACGAACCATGGGTCAGACCAATCTCTCATGGGGTAGGGGTGTGCATTTTCCCATGTGTATGTCATTAAACTATCTAGTTAATGACCTGTGGAAAACCCTGGCTGGACCCTAGCATCAGAGAGCTGGCTTTTACAGGTACAGGTGTGGTCATTTATTAGACACAGACTCCGTTCTGTTGACCAGGTGCTGTGAAACCACACACCCTCTTCAAAGAACTGACACTAGCAGCTGGAAACACACGCATGCATAGGCACAAGTCTGGGGTTATGAGTGTGTGTTTCAACTAACTCTGTCAACACTATCACACAAACTGAGCCGCTAGCATTCAAGGCAGTTGCTCCTACACCAGTGTGTCTCATCAATCTTAGCTGCCGTGCATTTTCTGAGACAGCCGAACAAGCTTCACCAAGTTTACGAATCCTATCGAGACAGGAGACTGTATTGACAGGTCAAGTTCAAACCGGTTAACGAGCCAGACAGACATAAGAGACACAGAAGAGACAGATATGACGCCCTCTGACCTGCTTGTTGGCCTTCAGCACGGTCCTCAGGGTGGCGATCTGCTCCCTCTTGGTGCTGAGCAGGGACTTGAGCTTGAGGATCTCCTCCATGCAGGCCTCCTTGTCTTTGTCTGCCACCGTGCCCAGCTCCAGAGAGGCCACGCGCTGGCGGGACAGCTCCGTGGTGCGGTCCACCGCCAGCTGCAGATGCTTGATTTGGTCCCGGATGATGGCCACCAGGTTGTAGACGTTCATGGGCTCGCGGCGCTGGTCGGACACGGGCGAGGACACCGGGGAGGGCACGGCGTCACCCGGGTCGGTCCTCCCGGGCTCGGGGAACAGGCCCTTGGTGAGCAGGATGGGGGAGCGGCGCCCGCGGCCCTCCGGGCTGGTGCGCCCGCCCTTTCCCTCCTTGTAGAAGTCGAGCATGACGCGGTTGGGCGTCTCGTTGTTGCACATGCACACGTGGTTGTAGAGGGTGGCCAGCTCCTCGCTGAAGGTCACCAGCTCGTCCTGCGCCACGCTCAGGCTGCCCTGCGACTCGCCCGCCACGTCGCTCACCTGCAGCCCCATGAAGGAAGACGGAGAGGAAAGGAGATTTGAGTTCAAGAGACATACCCTCCAATATTCATCCAATGACAT
The DNA here is from genome assembly GCF_038355195.1 of Osmerus mordax. NCBI lineage: Eukaryota > Metazoa > Chordata > Actinopteri > Osmeriformes > Osmeridae > Osmerus > Osmerus mordax. Next base: position 10,766,522 of record NC_090056.1, read on the forward strand.
TACTGTCCCCTTGCCTGGTTGTAGTAAGTTAGACTGCAGTTACACACACCATCGATCGACATCCTTATCAATACCAGGAGAGTAATCATCTTTGCTAATGGACGTTAAAACAGCAGAGTTCCTGACCTTGCGCAGCTCCTTCTCCAGCCTGGCCTTCTCCTCTCTGTCCACGTGGCTCGTCTTCTCCAGAGAGGCCAGCTTGTCACCCAGCGTGGTGACGTCACCCTCCAGGCGCACGCGCTCCTCTTCGAAGCGGGACTGGCAGGAGTGGTACTCGGCCTTCAGGGTTTTCAGCTCCTCCTTCAGCTCGCCCGCCTCAGACACCGCCACCTACCACCAACACGCTTCTCGGTTAGGTACTGACGGCAGGGCTATCCAGGCATTAACGGAATTAGCACCAGTGAGTAAAGTACAGTTTCTGAGCGGATTCTCTCTGGTGTTGTGGTTCCTTTACCTTGTACTTGCACTCCAGGATCTCGGGCCCGTTGATGTCCACCTCGTAGTAGTCTCCGTCCTCGTGGCTGTCGCGTTCCTTCTCGTTGTCCAGGGCTGACTGGCGCTCCTTGCTGGCCTGGAGCTTGCGCATGGCGCTGAGGTTCTCGGTGAGCCGGTTGACCTTCTCCTGGTGCTCTGACAGAGCGCCATGAGCCTGTTCCAGCTGCTTCTGGGAGTCCTGCAGGGTGGAGAGCAGGGACACCTTCTCTCGCTCCATCTGCAGAGACAGAGGGAGAGAGAGGGAGAGAAAGAGAAAAAGAGAGACAGTGATTAATGATTGCTGTATAGAGTGGTGGTGGAGTAATCATTTGGTGTTTCTTATAATAATCATAGGCAGATTAAGAGGGATGTAGCAGATTAGTTTTTCAATATCATAGATTACATCTTCTGAGAATGGAGGGGATCATCTGTCATGTAGTAACCCAGTAAGAGAGCTGGGATATGATCCGGCCTACTAAACCAGTCCCAGCACCAGTAGAAGGAACTGCCAAAATAGGGTCGAGGTGACCTTGAAAAGTCTGGAGTGGGTTCAGCTAACGCATGCACACGCACGGACACACACACACACACACACACACACACACACACACACACACACACACAGTGTGGGGTTACCACAGTGTTGTGCAGGCCTCAGCACAGAACTATTTCAGGAGTGTGAATAATAGATGAGTATCACAGTCCTGTTCCCCCTCATTCATTATTTACACTGACGAATATGCCTGGATGACAGGACTCAAAAAGAGGAAATGGTCTGATTCATATAAACCTCGACATACAGAGACCAGGATTCTCTAATTTTTTGACATATTTTAGCATACCATCAACCATGTATGAATATTTGAAATGTAGATACACATTTAAATATCATGGGAGAGTGCATTTAAAGTAGTGTAATACTCCCTCCATCCCCACATCAAGCTGTTGACTTAAAACCTTGACAGAAGTCTTGGTGAAGCCCATCTTGAGCAGAGTCTTGTAATGGAATGATCTAACTGAGGATGTTGGCCATGCTGAAGATGCCTCCTCCCTTCCAGCTGGGCTTCATCTGACAGTCTCTAATGCAGACTGACGTGACCTAAATGTGCACAAGGCCCATGAGCCACAGAGCCTACTGCGTTAAAGGTCAACCAACACGCATCACTGTACATGGCTGTACTTCTTTGATGGCCGTGTTGGATCTGATTGCACAGAGCTGGTACTGCAGTGGAGGAGTGGGGATGTCTTGCGAGGTCTGGAATTCAATACTGTCTGATAGATCGATAGAACAGGGAGAGGGAGAAAGATATCGGGGGGTCATGCCAGGCATCTGTGGAATGACCTTCCTGGCAGGAGGACTCAGGGGGCTGGTGACTCTGGTCTGGCCAGTGCTCAACACTGAGACTGAGGCCTCTCCTCTCCTGCTGCTACCTTCAAGACCCATCATCCCCATGTCAGTGATATCTCAACACTCGTGATAATGCTCATACCAGGGCAGCCCTATGGTAACCCCGGAGTCACACAGGAACAATAGGAAAACAGCAATGTGATTGGAGTAGCAGTAGGAGGTCCTAAACCCTAAACACATTCCTGCCCCACAGGTATCCAGTCCAGACTGGCGACCATGACGACGTTTCCGGCATGGGTTCCTTTTCAGACAGGTGGCAGGTCCTTTGGAGGAGTCACTGCCCCAGCGCCTTCACATCCTGCTGCTGTCTGCAGGGTGTGTCTCTCAGGATCAACCCCTCTCTGACAGGATTAAGACCCGCAGCCTGGTTCAGGTGTCTTAAAAGAACTCCCCTGTGGACCACCTTGCTCTGACACATGCTGACTGGCTGCACATTCCAATGGTGGAATGGTAATCTCCTGATAAAGCTCCTAGTTCTGTTTCATTGTTGATGCAACTAATGTAGGCTCAACCCTATTGTAAATATAGCCTATTGTCATGGTGTTTTATTGCTTTTGGTTTAGGTACTGGCGAGGATATTGATTTTCTTGTGGCCTGTCAGGACCGGTGCATTACTATGAGATTGATTAGGCTTCCAAATGAAGAAAAAAAACCCTGTCCTGAGGTTCTCCTTCACATTGACTGATGTGTAATAATACTGGGGCTCTCATGCTGCACCTCATTTACATACAATAGTGTTGAAGCTCTTTGTCAGGACTTTGAGCCCATTCCTGTCTTCTTTGATAATCAGTCTGGGATCCGGGATCAATAGATCCAAGAGGTTATATTCATCTCTGTCACCTATGTGACATGATGAGGGATGTACACACAAGTCCAGTAGTTTACTGGACTGCAGGTGCCACACAGCTAAAGTGCCTACCTGCAACAGCTGTTGTTTAAGCTTCTGAATCTCCGAGATGTTGAGTTCACTAAGCAGGTCGTCCACAAGGCTGGGGGCAGGGCGGAACACGTCGCCCTTCTTGGGTGTGGATGAACGGTTGTCCTCCATGATGGCGTTAGCCAGCTTGCTGAAGCCATTCTCGTAACCTTGGAGAGCCTCGTCGTTGTTGGGTTCTGTACCCGCGTCATCGCTGAACTTGAGACCGTCGAGGGAGATGCTGAGGGGGCTGCAGAACGACATTAGAAGAAGGTAGAGGAGAATACATCAGACCAATACAAACCGAAAACATGAAAAACCTCAACTGAAAACACCCATGGAGTGTTTCTGTTGCAGACTGACTGTACCTGTGGTACATGGAGTCTCCTATGCTCATGTAGTGGGAGAGCTCTTTCCTCAGGGCTGCCTTATGTTCACGCTCAGTCTTGATGGTCTCCAGCGCCTCGCCTAGCTGGCGCTCTGCTATCTCCTTCAGGCGGATGGCGTCCTCCAGCTGACTGTTCAAGAACTGGGTGTCTTCCTCCAGACGTCGAATCTCGTGCTTCAGACCCTCAAATTCCACCTGGGATGAGAAATATGTCAGTTAAAATGATTTTATGGGACTGGGGTATATGCAAAAAATGTACATTCTTTCATACTTTCATACCAGGCCATACTTTAATCTAAATCTGAATCCTTTAAATCATTTATAAGCAATTATTTGCATTTCATCTAATTCGATTTACCATTTCTTGCTCTATATATCCGCATAACAAAGTTAAATAATCCGATTTCTTTGTTTCTAATTTATAAAATAAAAGTCCCCTTTATCCCCAGATGTGGAGGGATTTGGGGGGCTTTACACTTAGATTTAGACAAATTTAAAGGAATTTCGGAGACTCAGCGACTTTTATAATTTGGGGAGTAGAGAAGCTTGTTGTATTTCTGTTTGGTGTGAATTAAATCCAGCTATCTGCTTTGTATAGGCTGTGTTTTGGTAGCTAGGGGTCAGGATTAACTGAAACTCAACCATTAAACTGGTTTAAAATCAGACAGTATATTTCCCAGGGTGCCAGACATAATCTCTTTATTCAATCTGAGCGTGGTTTTTCTTATCTAATTAAATCAGCATATTCCATGTTTCTTGGATGGGGGTTAGGGTGGGACACAGGCTAATAACTGTGGTGTGTCCAGATGACAGACAAAGCCTTGAGGGCTTGGAGGACCAGTATAGGGTTAAATAGCTCTAATGAACTGATTCAGCTAAATGGAGCTAATTGAAGGGGGGGGGGGGGTTGGGCTGCGTTCCTCCCATCCATCTTCCCATCCCCCCATCATTTAGTTTTACATTCACACATTCTCTAGGATAGAAGGAAATCCCGTCACGAGGTGATCCTGAACGCTTGTGATTGCGCTGGGGTCGGGTCTGTCTCTCACCTGAGTCTGCTTGAGCACGGAGACCTGTTTCTGCAGGGAGATGTTCTCTTCCTCCAGCTCGCTGTAGTCCTGCAGAAGGCGAGCCTCCCGGAACTTATACTCCTTGATGTCATCACGCAGCCGACTCCTCTGCAGCTCAACCACCTGGCTGTTCTGCAGGGCACGACAAGGGGGAGCACGGCTGTTAGTGGACCTGAAATCAACTTCACGAGAGAGGTTGACTGATCGGATGTGCTTGAGTCAGGGAGTGTTAGTACAGTAGGGTAAAGCTTCCTTTTGGCATAGGCGTGTGTCCCCATCTGGCTCTGTGTGTGTGTGGCCGGATGTGACCAGGCTCCAGGTGACTATGGGCCGTGGGCCACGGGGTGCTGGCTGCCAGCTCTGATGAGCACCATGGGGAGAGGAGCACGCTTATCTCCCAGATGGTGAGTGACGAAAAGCTCAGAGACTGAGAGGCTAATTCAACACAACCTACTTCACACACAGGAAGCGCTTATCCACACAAGAGAGGCTCATTTGGTGAGTTGGCGCCAACTCATTATTGAATGTAGCGGGAGTATTGACACGACCAACCCAATAACCTTGTGGTACGCTGCGCTGGATAGGCAGACGCTAGCAAGCGCTACAGCACTACAGATGCTGTGGTGCTGTACTGAAGAAGAGGTAATACACACAGAGCTGAGTGAAGCTACTTCCATCCAAGGAGTGGCTCCATTCATCAAATATAGAAGAGAGGAGAGAAGTGAGCTAACAGAGGAGATTGGCACCCACCCCTCCTCCACACACAGGCAGACCGGCACGTAGCCAGAGATCAGATAAAGCCTGCAGAGCAGCCAGCCTGTATCCTCACAGCCTCCTCCACCTCCCCGTTCTCTAGCTCCCTGCCCCCCCCCCCCCCCCCCCACCTCAACCTTCCTCTGTTCCCCTTCTTCTGACAGGAAACCCAAGAGTCCCACAGGAGAGTAGTCGATGGACATCTTAGCCAGCGGCTCTGAAGGGTAGGCCAGATAAAAGCTCAGCAGTAATGCGATACACTAAAGAAGTGTGTGTCTGTGTGTGTGTGTGTGTGTATAGATGACATGGGTAATGTATGCGATCGGATCTCTGTCTGTCTTTTCAGATCTGCTGTCGGCTATTTATGTAACGTGTGTGTATGTTTAAGTCTCTGGGACCATCTCGCGTGACATATGGTCTTTAATCCTTTCAGGTGACAGCGCAGTGGTGACGAAGGCGTCATTTAACACACAGTGTACGTCACTCCAGTCATTATCTCTCAGTGAACAGGTGTTGAGTGTGTGTGTGCACGTGTCACAGTCACTTTGTGTGTGCATGCAGTAACATGACAGTGAGTATCAGGCTTGTGTGCCTGTGCCTCTCCAGAACTGGCAAGGCTAACATGATGACAGAGGGCTAGTTAGTATCCCAACCCCCGACCATCTGGCCCCTCCCCTTTCTTCTTTGACCATGATGTAATCCTTGCTTCGGCAGGACCACATGATATCCTTTACCTACGTTTTGAGGATAGGACCCTTCACCTTAGTCTACAGGCCTAAACTAAACTCCGAAACAACATATACAATGACACATGAGATTTAATGAACCAATTTGTCTGTGTTCCTCTGTACGTTATTGGTCTCTATGCAGACGTTAGCTTCGTTTGCCGTTCATTAAAACAGCGAGGGGATGTGTCTCTCTGATAGCTGAGGCTTTGGAACGTGGCTGAATCCCTAGTGATGGACAGTACATGTAGCTCATTAGCTCTGTGTAATAATTAATTATGGAGCACAGCACCGGATTGAGGCTGGCATGTGAAGGCTAACTATGCATGAGGAAGTGCGCATGCCTAGTGGGGGTGGGGCCGGGTGCTGTCACTGCTGCCTCAGCCAGTGTGTGAATCCAAATGTTGGTGCATTGATGAATAATGAATGAGTTTACCGTACTGATCTTTCCAATGGGCCTATTATACAGACACTGGGATCACACCAGCTGGAGAGAGCAGGAGGGAGGCAGGTTCAAGTAATAGATAAATCAAGACACCTAATGGTCTATAAACTGATTTACAGTGTTTCCTCTGGTGATACCTCATATAGTGGACAGCGAGACAGTCTGTCAGACCTTTCTTCTCCTGCCCTGGGTCATGTGTCTCAGCTGGGGGTTCCGTGCTGTTTGGCCTAACTGAATACAGACCCCTGCAACCTGATTAGAATGCAAACTAGGGTTTTGACCTTCCACCCTGTTCTCCTCTACCCCTACGGGCCATACGGAGGCTGTTGTAGCGGGGGAGGGGTGTCTGGCTTGCTGCCTGACAGAAAAGGTAACCTGTATTTACTCAGAGAGGGTGTCGTGCCTGGGTAAAATGTTAATAACATTTACTCAGACACGAGGCCTCCCCAGGGGGTGTTTGTCGTAGTGTGTGGCGAGTCTTGAGGGATGTTAGATGAGCCGCCATTAAAGTGAGGTCCTTCATTAGCATTCAGAGCCCTGTGGTCCTGCTGTCACTACAGGGCCACACCAAGGCACACCCCAGCTGTGTCTTCCCTCAGCTGTCTGTCCAACTCACACACACACACACTCTACACCTGACCCAGGAGAATGTATGCCAGTGGGTGTTAGAACATGATGTTTGAGGACAGTCACACAGTTCTAAGGATATCTATTAAGTGTGCTGTGTGTTTGAATGAGTGAATATATAGGCCTTGTAGTGTGTGTGTGTGTGTGTGTGTGTGTGTGTACTGTAGGAGGCTCGTGTGTGAGTATTTTTGAAAAGCCCTTTACAGTGCTATAATTCACTCACTGTGGGGGATTCTGTGCTCTTCAACAGGACATGGAAATACTGGCTCAGTGGATTTCAGGGGTCAGAGAGACAGTCCTGTACTCTCAATGACAGAGCTGATTCAGTCCTACTGTGTGAAGAACACATCTTTCCCTGCCTCTAAAGCTCCTCTTTCACTGCTCAAACTGCCTTTGACAGCATTCCGGGTCTTTTCCAGCTTACCTCTCGGCAAAGCTTGACATTTCTCAATGTTTGAGCTTCTCACTTTGCTGCATTTGAAAATAACTGTAACTCAGTAAGTTACCATGTTAGGGCTTATCACAACTGTAGGTTAAGTTGCTTTAATAAGGTTCTGTAGGCTGGGATTGGTCTAAATACTAAAGATGATCAGGTGTGTATTTCTGTAAAAATCATTTTACTACCTTTACATTGCCTTCCCCGGAAAGTACAGTAGCAATTCCGAGATGGCAAAAGACAGGATTATGATATGATAGAACTGCCAGCTCAATTTAACTCTCTCCACTTCACTCTCTCCTTTTCTCTTTTTTTCCTCCTGCTCCGCTGACCTTCATTTCGCTCCCTCTACTGCGCCTTCACTCTTGCATTGACTCGCTCGCAACCCCCCCTCCCTCATCTCTGTGTGTCGCAAGCCTTTAGAAGATGTGTGTGGAACACGGTAAGTATTGAACGGTCATGGCAGAATTATTCCTCCAGGTTGAAACATTAGCCATATTAGACTTATCACAAGGAATGTCCGGGTGTGACACAGTGCTGAGCTGTGCTGCTCAGACACCTCGAGAGCCGAGGAGGCACATGGATGATGCCCTAAGGATGAGCCTGGCTGAGCCAAGGTCATGTCAGCCTCTGTTAAACCAGATTCAGCCCAGCACAGACCAGGATTACCTCAGAGAGAGAATCAAACATACAACCCCCACTATCCATTCACAGAGCAGAGCAAGCAGAGAAGCAGTGGAAATAGACATGGGGAAGCACTGACAATCCACCATCTACTGCCTGAATGAGGGAAAATAAATAGTCCATTATTCTTCTTACTGCAAGCAATTTCCACTCTATAGCAAAACCTTCCACACACCATTATGGTGTGTGGTGTGGTCCTTGATGATCCTCAAGGTCATGTACAGGGCTAAATACAACACTTACAACTCAAAGAAAGAGAATGAAATTCCTCTTCTATCATGTGGGCTACTTATTTGAATCTAACTTCACTTCATGTGTGAAGTTAGATCAGGCTGTGTGTCCGTGTTTGTGGATAAGCCTTGGGGGAAAAGATGTGCATGCATGCACATAAATATTAATGAGTTCAATGAGTGTGTCCAGAGGTCATATTTGCATGAGAGCTTTCTGGAAACTGTACACAAGAGCATACTTCTGCGTTAGTGTATTTCTGTCAGGGTAAAATTTATCTGTGTGTGTGTATGTCTGTGTGTGTCTGTGTGGGCGCATGCCTGACTGCTGTAGACTCACAATCAACTCATCGATCCAGGCGGAAACACCACTTTGGTGTTAGGGGACCAGGGCTTAAATGCTTGTGGCACAATTGAGTCTGAGTCTGTCCTCTAAATCACATACAAAAAGACAAACCTCATTAGGCCTGATAGGTTAAAGATAATCAAGAGATGCATGCTCTTAAGTGCTAAAAAAAATCCATGGTTCTGGCTGTGGGGGAGGGGAGTGGTGAGGTAGGACGGGGTGGCCAGATTACCCAGAGAACATCTGGATGGTTTAAGGCCCCTGATTTCACACCCGTAATTCTGGGTTGACAGAAAGGCTGCTGTCAACACATCCTAGACCACAAGGTCAGAGGTAACAGATTGAAGCTAGAGCTGTTGTCCTATAATACTCTTGTCCTATTTCCTATTTCCTGTTGTCCTAACATCCCCCTTTACTTGGTTTTTCTCTTTCCTGTCTCTCTTTCATTCTCATTACAGACCCAGTGTTTTTATTTACCTCTATCCTACTTTAATATCAAGGTTTCTCTCCTCCTTTATGTTCTCATCTCTCTACATCTATCCCTTGACACTTATTTTATTTGAATTAGAATACCCTTAATAATAATATTAATAATAATACCTTCCATCCCTCTCTTCTCGGTCTCCAACTCCGCCCTTCCCTCTTTCCTACAATACAGGAAGTGATCATTCCAGATAGAGGAGACAATAGCATAGCTGACACCCCTACTCCATGGGTTTGTCAGACGTTTATTATCTTTGGCTCCTGTCAGGCAATATTAAAGATGAACAGAGCATGGTCTGTCTTTTCATCTTTCAGTCCCTCGGCCTCCCGTGCAAAAGACTACAAATACTACCACTACAAACCAAATGAAGGGATGTTTGCAGGCTAAACAACATGCGTAAAGATTGCACATTGCTAAAGCAGATCATTGTCAAACAGAGGGTGCATTCACAGTCTGATAATCTGCCCATGAGAATTCTCATTCTGCCATGGAAAAAGAGCCACCTCAGATTGGGTTTATGACAAGAGAGGAGTTTAATGGAGTCACGCCCATTATGGCATGCCGCTTCACTATGTTACAGGCCCATTGTGAGGCGTTAATCCTGTTGTGCACACATTTCTACTGAAACATGCTTATGGCTGCCTAAGGCGATCATTCTGCCCAGTACCAGTGCCAATTTGCTGGGTGTCTATAACCTCAAGAGACTGTAGACGGTTTTATAGGCTGAATGACTGTTAGGGTACTAGACCTACAGCATGCAGCCAATGTGGGGGAGCTACAGAGAAGGTAAAGGCAGTAGTAGCCTTTAAGATATTTTCGTTTGTGGATCTGAAATCAGAAACAGAATGACAAGTCTATGACCCTGTCTTTATGTGACACCGACACACTGACCACATCTGAGCCCCTTAGTTTAAGACCGAAAGGAGTGACAGTCCTCCACCTCTTACTACACTTACAGCCCAATTGTCCACAGAATCCCATGACTGAGTAAGTGAGGAGAGTTTGAACCAAAATCTCCCCCTGACTAATCAGGTTTACCAATCTGTCCTAGAAAGCCACACAGACAAAAACTGCGGCTTGTTTACCGTCATTAGACCATTCAGCTTCTCTAACGGATTTTCTCTTTCTCTATCGTTCCCCCCCATCCTCTCTACTACCTCTCACTTGCTCGGTCCCTCCTCATCCTGGCTAATTTGATGCCTGCTTGACAAAGGCCCTTTTCAGAGTCCTCAGCCCTACCACAATGCCAGCCTCAGTGCCCCTGCTCCCACCACCCACCCGTCTGCCCACCAGCCACCACTCCCCCTCCCCCTCCCACTCTGTGACCATTGGAGGGGTGTCATTATATCCCCTACACTGCGAGATGTACACTCCAACCCCCTCCATCCAGCAAATTAGGCTTGGCTTTTGGCCATGGCACTGCACCAGTCTCCCTGTGTGGGTGGGTGTGTGCATTTACAATGGACTTGGCACCTGCAGCAGCGAGGCACACACAGGCCACCAGTCAAGGCGCCAGTTAGAGACCTGCACTGAAGGCACAGACTGAGATATGGCTTGGCAACACCTTCTTTGTGTGGACTGTGAGAAGTGGACTGGGTTAGAGGAATCGAGGCTAAAAGGAATCATGTGTTCAGAAGTCGAGGGGAGATTCCTACACTGCAGACAGAGGGCTTTTATCTTACACAGGGCTCTGATATTTGGGACTACAGACAGGAACTAAATTAAACACGTGAGCCATGTTGAGAGCAAATCTGGCCTTCATGTAGCCAGTCCCATCTCTGACTCAGTTCCACAGCGAGGAGACACTGGCCTACTTAATAGAGGAATCTGTCCCTGTCGAAAAGTCGTAGATCCTTGACAAGGAAATTCTGTTTCAAGGACTTTATTTTCTTTCTCCTAATCTCAATCCCAAGACGTGTGCTGCAGACATGTTGTCAAACAGACTGGGTGTCACCCTCCCTCAGACAGGGGGGCCCTCCAACCTGCCTCGTCCCTCCCAAAACACAGTAATCACCAACTTGAGCAGCAGAACGACGAGCTTAGCTAAATCTGCTAAGTACAAACAGTGGAGGATTTGGAGTGAGGGACTCAATCAGAGAGAGAGAGAGCGAGAGAGCGAGAGATTTGATGCACACTTTCATGTATTTTCATAGGAAGGCAGTGATACAGTCCAAACAGATATTAAATAACTTGCAGTTGCAGCAGCTGAAGCAGGGTGGTAGTGCCGCAGTGTAACTGATGACGAGTAACAGAATCCCTCTGCTGCTGTTGTCTCCTTGTAATGGATCTATCCACCCTCCCGCCTCCCGACTAAAGGTCGGTGCTTTTCAACTGCTCTTTATTATTCTAGCCTTCATCCACCCAGCCGGAGGAACACTGTCTTTCACATCAAACAGACCCATTGAGGGGAGAGGCCCCTTCTCCCTACTCTTCTCCCCTTCTACATCTGCCTCGCTAGGTTTTTGTCAAAGCCCCATCTCCCTGAAGGGGCTAGCCAGCCCTCTTGTTAATTCAATATCCTCACTGCATGTCTAGAAGAGATACAGTGCATGCGCACATACACACACACACACACACACACACACACACCAAAAGACAGACTGGCACACTGACTTACAGACACACTGACACTGTAGAGCTTATACATTTATTACTAAGGAGGTGAATTAGGTCTGACTGTAAATGTCATTAGAGTGAAAAGGTCAGACTGCAGTCACTGTGGAAAGTAGAGCACAGACAAAAACCTGTCTGTATGATGAGAAGATTGGGGCGGTGTGACAGAATAGTCTGTGCACAGGAATGTGTCAGTGGTAGTGTGTGTGTGTGTGTGCCTCAGGAGGGTCTGGGGGCGAGCTGAGTCTCGCTAGCTGTTATCTGGCTCAGGGTGTACGGATGACACTCAGGCCGCTGGTGGTTGCCAGATCTGATATGAAAGGAGAAGAGGCACGCTACTAATGACCGGGGAGGGCAATGAGGCACGTGCCGCGGGTAGCTCTCAGGGGCACCATTGCAGAGGTGTACTGCATCGAGACAAAAGGCTAAAGGTGGGAGCAACCTTTAGTCACTCCAGAACCTTTACTTGTCTGCCGTGCACAGTACACTGCAATCAGTGGAGAGTTCAATCATGTAGGATCAGGCCCGGTGCTGGACAAGGAGCCATGTTTCATCCTGCTCCGTGTCTCTACACTGTAAAGACATGCTAAAGGTTCCCAGGAGCTGCCGGCTCTCCTACCCTGTCATTTCAGCCCCTCCCTGTCGCCCAGGGCTGGGGAGGACCACATCAGAACCACAGCGATGGCGCTTGTTCAATCAGCCTGATCTCTGCTGACTCTTTAGAGAACCATCAGGGTGTGATTAGTCCTGCCTGGGCATGCCAAGCAGAGTTCTGTAGTTAGGTCTTCTGTCACGCACATCTGGATAAACACTTTAATATTACAGGGAGAGTGTGTATACGCCAACACTGTAAAGATAACGCAAACTATGTCTCAACAAGTCGGGACAAGTTCTGATGATTTGATGGATTCTGTATGGGTGGATGTAGAAGACTGTGTGCAACAAGTGATAAGTACATTGTGTGACAGACAGGCAGCGAGCCTCACCTCTCTCATCTCCTGGGTGATGGAGGCCAGGCGCTCGTTCTCAGACTGGGTGTTGGTGAGGACGTTGCGTGACTGGCGGACCTCCGTCTGCAGCTCCAGGACCCTCTGCTCGTAGTAGGCCTCCTTACAGGCCGACTCCTGGATCAGAGACTCCTCCCTGCTCTCCCCGTCCGCCGCCACCTTCCTGTGGTTGGAGTATGCCTGGCCGAATGCCTGGAGAGGACAGGGGAGGGGGGAGGGGATGGTTACAGAAACTGACAGGAACTGACAGGGTAATGGAGTAGGAACTTGTATACAAGGTGTATACTAGGTTTATAAACTACATATAATACTATGTAGAGATGATTATTAATTCAAAAACTGTTTTTAATCATTTAAATTCACAGAGGTGGTGAAATTAGGCTGCATTGAGAATGATTGAGAAGGAAGCATAATCAGACTATTTGAGAGGTATTACACTACACGGACTACCGACTTGTTCCTGACTCGTGAAGCCTACATTTCTATGGCAGCCATTTTTTAAATAAGTTTAGCTGAGGACAGAGGAGGAGGGCAGCACCAATCCCCCAAAATAAAGAACCCTGGAGAGATAATCAGTCTGCTTCGATCTGGGCTGCATCATTCCTCTCTCTTCCCCTCCCTCCCCCCTCCCTCTCTCTCCCCTCCATGCTGCCCGCAGGACTCTGGTCTGTACTGCACGGGCTCACCAGAAACTCCACAGATGGAGGACGAAAACAGGAAATGTAGAACAAATCCCGGTAAAGCAGCAGCATATTTAGGCTATCACTGGTAACAATGCAGGACCAACATCACTGTCGCTGACTCTAATGCTCTTACTGTAGAAGGAATTAAAAACTGCATTTCAACATTTGGTATAAGGTTTAATAAAGTGAGACTGGGATATGTTAACAAATACCTTGAGAACAAAAGGTTTATATTGTCTTACTAGTACAGTGAGATGCTTTCTACAGGCCTGGCCTCTTGCGATTGTCTCTGTGGTGAATGTGTGTGGTGGCCTATTTTACTGTTAATGGTTCTGTTCTCTCATCTATGACCTTAATTTGTTAATGGTCCACAAGGCACTATGAGTGGCTGCAAGGAAATGACAACCACCACCACAGAGAGAGGAGAGAGAGAGAGAGAGAGAGAGAGAGAGAGAGAGAGAGAGAGAGAGAGAGAGAGAGAGAGAGAGAGAGAGAGAGAGGGAGAGAGGGAGAGAGGGAGAGAGGGAGACAGACAATCCTGGAGTGAGGCCGAATCTAGGTTAGGTTTCTCCCTCTCTTACACCCTGTCCACCATAGCGACCCCCTCCATATCAAAATAATCACCATCTGATTGCAGATTCCTTTTTCAATCCCGTACAGAAATGATCCAGCAGAGATTTTCAAATCCTCATCAAGTCTCTCAGCATGAGCACAATCCCATGTCTGGATTCACCTGAAGCAATGAGACATCTGACCTTGTTTCGATCCCAGCTCACAAGCATGTGTGCTGAGACACATGCTTGAGTTTGCGTTTGGATTATACCTCTTTCACAGTGCTTCATACTAATCCCAACATCCTAAATCCTTGAGAGAAGGGAAATCTGTGCTATAAAATTACATTTCAGAAATTGACCTACTTTTTCAGGACTTGAACTAAAACGTGCCAAAGTAGTTCAGTGGGCTAGAGCCATAAATGACATCATGTCTCATGTGTCACGTGTTGACATTCAGGGAAGATTGTAGGCGCAGGACAGCTGATAGCTTTGTTGAACAGACAAACACTGACAACAGCATACTTCCCCTGCAGCAGGCCTGGAATAGCTCTAGAATGGTGATATAGTTCTTGACCTCATCCATGTGGAACTTTTCACAAGTCCTGCATGGTGAGGCTTCTAGCACAGAGGAGCGAAGCTGCACACACATTGCTAGGAATAACAGTCCTAAATATCTTGACCATGCTAGGAGTCAAAACACTGTCAAACGCCCTCCCTCCACCAATCAATCAGCCAGACCTCTCGTTGATTACAGCTTCCTGGGGGGGAGGGGGGGGATTAACTCAATCAGAAGCAGGGGAATCCTATCATTATAATCTGTAAGCATGGCGGGTATTGGGGGGACACTGGCCTAATCATTCTGATCTAGCCAGCCCTGTGCCTCAAACAGGGGCTACCCAGCCAAAACCCACTGACCCACCAAAGCTCCTTAACCCTTGTGCTGCCTTCGGGTCACATGACCCAAAGGTTCATAACGAACCATCGTTGTGTTTACCCAATTTTACCCAATACAAAAACTAATAAAAATATTTTTCTTTTAACATTCGCAATGTGGGGGGTCTGAGACAGTCCAACGGTGAAAAGAAAATGCTTCACTTTGTTTTTGTATGCGTTAAAGTTGCCGCAATACGACGGTGGGTCACAATGACTGATGAGTCAGAATGACCCGAAAATAACACAAGGGTTAATCTAACTCATGGTGTGGGGTTGGTTTTCAGGGTGGGGGAGGCCTAATCTCAGTGCGAGACCCCTGGCAACCACCCTCTATAATTCATCTGTTTACACAGAGAATGATTGTGGATTATCAGTTTGTAATGAAGCTAATCAAACACTTCATAACAGAAACAAAGGCCAACTGTCTGCAGAGAGACTGTAATGGTGAGAAGAGGAACCAGGATGACATGTGTTTTTCCTACCAGAATAGAACTACCATCTATAGCCTGTTGAATATCAATATGAGAAGATGAGCAATAGGGGATTAGGCCTGCAGTAGTACAGGGTCTGATTCCAGATGAGAGCATAATTTACGGCCCCATGCTGGGTTTTGATCCTTCTTGGCCCCCATGGAGACAGAAAAGCTCATAATCACAGTTAGCATCATGTGGTCATGAGACCATGTGGTCTGCTGTTTGATGGGGTGTCTTCTCTGATACTTGTTTTTTTGGTCTTTCCCTCCCTCCCTCCCTCCACCCGCCCCCTCACTGTTAGTCAGTTACTTCTTTATTTCTCTGTTGATCACTGGGTTTCAGACTCTGGAGCAGTCATGTGATGAACAGAAAGTTCCACGTGACTGAACTTGAAATATTAGGAGCTCATTCCCCTTGAAGACAGGGTCAGAGGTGGGATGTTAAACCTAGCAGAGGCGGGCCTGGAGCTACGATGAATACCCAGGTGCTTGGAGGCTTCCATGTGGTCAACTAATATGAGCAAGTCGAACCCTCTATTGTCTAAACCACACGTTGCCACGACAGAAGGTCCAAGTTACTGAACAAAAGCATGTTTGTCATGTGTTAGGAGCTTGTTCTGACATGCTGTGATAATTGTCTTTTCCTGTAATCTGACAATCCAGACCTCCAGGAGGGGCTGGGAGTCAGAGGGCATTAATTAGAGGGTATCAGGACCAGACAGGCCAGCGCTTGTCAGGCATATTTTTTTTTTTTTTGCAGGGACAGTGCACACCAATCAACAGAAAAACTGTAAATGAGCCAGAGTTAGCCAGAGAGGCTAATTTTCATAGTCAAAGGATCCCGTACACCATCCCTGTTTAGGACAAGGGGAAATACTAACTACTAAATTATGAAGGACAATGGTCTACAGCTCTGACAACAGAACCAATTCACAGAGGTTTCCTTGCTTTCCTTAGGCCAAAACATCCCCCACCCTCGTCTCCTGTACACCAAAACAGCAGGATGTGTTCTCTGACAGGCTTCCTCCAAATCAATCTCTGAAATGGTCAGAACACCATTTGAAATTCTATGTTAGGCTGTATGCTCTTCAGGGGAAGAGCATCTTTTAAGGGAGAGGGAGAATAGGGACGGAGACTTGCTAGTCCCCACAGATACATCAGGACCTTCTGAAGTGCAACATCAAACTGACACAAGCTTAAAAGTTAAGCCTCTTCTTCCCCGTCTGTGTGTGTTTCGTGTGTGTGCGCACGTTTGTGCGTTTGCGTAGTGCAGCAGTTAAGATGAAATAGGTCTGCAGCATTTGGATCGATATCAGAGTTGTTTTTAACCACACATTTGCCTCAAGACCCAGATCCCTTCAGACTCCACTGCGATCTATGCGATTTGAATCTGCTTCGCCCTATTCTTTGACCTTGCGTTGATCTGACCCCAAAGCCCTTTGACCCCCCTGTGGCTGAGCCCCTTGTTCCACCTTCACACAAGCAGAACAAAAAGGATCTGGAGAAAAAGCAGCAGGAGAGAAAGACACAGACTGGGAAGACAGAAAAAGGCCAGACAGGCTCTTTGTATAAACCCAGACAGGAGTTACCTTCAATGGGGACAACAGACACAAGACATGCAGTCCCCTCACTAAATGACCACAGTCCTGGGCTACAGGCTAACCTGTGTCAGACAGACTGTAGTCATCAGGCACTGTGTGCCAGTGAGTGCAGGAGTTCAGTGCTGCTGCAAAGACTTTGTTGGTACTGGAACACATTTGTTTCCCAGATGAGGAAAGGTTTGAAGAAGAGGCAGCCTACACTGAGAACAGCTGGAGGCTGCCACAGTGTTGGTGCTGTTGATGAATCACACATGCCCACTGAGCCACTTTCAACCATAGAGGCTGGCACTCCATCACCCTTCAAGGTGTTGTAGATGGAAAGGGACTTTTCTGGAACATGTTTGCAGGACTGCTGGGGTTTAGAGACGTGCCGTGGTGGCACTGTCCCTGTCACCGTGTATAAAGGAGGCAGGAGAGGTTCGGATGTGCTACTTGAACAGCTCATTATAAACGTAGTCTTTAAATTAAACGAGATTTCTAGACACAAAAGATCATTGCTTGAATCTTTCAGTTTGTGGGAGAAAATAAATGAGTTCAGAGTGAAGCCGAGCTCTGGCCACTGCATTGCAGTCGTCTTTAGGGCTGGATGTGGGTTGAATATGGAGAGAGCAGGCTGTCAGCAGATCTCTTCATCAAAATGCCTTATTGTGAGGAAAACAAACCTCAGATTGTTCAGTGGGATATCTCTGACGCTGACCATGATGGAGCAGCTAACAGAAGCTCTGTATGTGATTTTACAGGGCTAGCCAGGGCACGCTCACAGGCACAGCACCCACCCCTTCATCCCACATTACAGCCACAGAACGTGAGAGTCTCAGAAACAGTGTAGGAAGTAAGACCTCCAGACCTGCTGTAAGGAGAACACTGAACGCTATCAGTATGGCAATAACAAATAATAACATGGTCGTAAAACAAGACCCTACTGGCGTAGATCCACGTTCAAGAAGTGGTCCTAACAAAGTGGTTATGCATTAGCGGCAGCGTTGAGTTAGGGGTAACTGGGCTAGAGATGATTACTCAGCGGGTGTCAGAGGTGAGTTAATAATCGGAGAGTTGACCCTGCATGCCTGAGCCGTGCCTCAGCCAGGCCTGCAGAGAGGTCTGCTCACTGTCTGGAGCAGAGGAGGGGGGAGGTCAGAGCGCCTGGGCTGAGGGGAGGGGGATCAGCACTGAATGGCTCTTCCGGCGTCGTGCAGTGCTCCTCACATGGCTCGATGGGCTTTCACAGTAAACAGAAGGCATCCTCTCTCTTTCTCCTCAAAACAAGGCCTTACAATATGGATTTTTTCCCAGTGACCTCTTCACAATTAGTCCTGAAAGATTCAGGGCCTGGGGTTAAGCACAGTATAAGATCAAGTGGGTGCCATAAACACACTCACACACTGACCTATCACTTCAGGCTTTCACTCGAATTGTGAGGTCCATTTGATTTCCTAACAATAGAGTTAACCGTGTTTATACCACCATGTTCTGGATGCTTCTCCTGCACAGTTCCAGCGAGAAATGTGAAACACTTCATGTTTGTGTGTGTAGATCTCCATTTACAGTGAGAGGATTTGCTCTAACCATTGACGAGTTGGAGTAATGTCAAAACCAATGGTACTCTGACAGAGAGCTAATTATCACTTCTCTGGCACTTCTCTCTTGGAAAAGAGCGAGAAAGAGAAAGAGATAAAATCAAAGAAAGAAAGTAATGTTTTAGAGAGAGGCCAGACCAAGAAAAAGAACGACAAACAGAACAGGAGGGTGGGAAGATGAAAGGAAGTAGCTTCCCGACACCATGTGAGGTGTTTGTTCTCTGTTCACTGGTTCAAATCCGCCTCCTCTCTCCCTCCATGGAACAACTCACCATGTCATCTGCTCAACACATCACATCTGTTACCCTGACAACAAGGACTGTTCCACTGGCATATCACGCAAGTAATAAGGAAGTTAGAGCTTTCCTCCAACTCTGTTTAGAGCTGGACATGAGTCACCAAGCATGAGATACAATGTTTATATGGTTAACAGAAGCCATGCCCATAATTATTGACAATAAGAGACTGATAAAGATGGTGTACTATATGAGAGAGTTATCATCAAAAGTCCAACAATAGAGTACACAACTGAGGGTGAGAGAAAGAGAATCCAGGTCACAAGGAGAAAGGTGAGGACAGACATCTCTGCCTGGCACAGAGCCACACTGCTTCTCATCCAGAGTATAGCCAGTGGGCTAACATCCACACAGACATGCAGGGGCAACACACACACACCAATTTCATCGTCTTCAGTCCCATTCTCCCTGCATGCCCGGCAGCCAGCCATATACGGCAGCACCTGGTGCTCCATGTTAGGGCTTGCCCTGCTCCCGGAGAGAGGCTGCTCAGAGCTTTCAGCTGTGCTCTGGGGAACAGAAAGCTGCTTGCAACACACACACACACACACTCTGGGAAACACACAATTGGAAAATAACGTGGAGTGTTGTGCTGCCTGTCTGTTTTCTTTTCTGAGCATGAGACCGAACAGCCAGAGGACCAAGAGGAACCCAGCCTAGGATGCCTCACCACTCCCTCCAAACTACAAGTCAGCTGCCCAGGTTGGAGCACACCTCTCACCAGCCTGGAGGAGAGGAGAACCACACTGGAACTCGCCATCCTAATCAGACTCACAAGGCCCTTTTATATGCCTGACTGGCAAGTCTGCCCTCGACCACAGAAGACATCAGTGCAATTAGCCTCCTGAAGATCAATGCTGCATCTGCTCTCACGCTGATTCTCAGGCCCTCGCGCCAGTAAAGATTCTGTTTGGATTAATCACTGCTTTCATCAAACAAACTTGGTGAGGATGAACCAGCCTCACTCTCATCTTTTATTGAGTAGGCTACATACTGCAGTGCTCTATTCTGGGGCGTGTTTGGGATTCTATTATGCTGTGTGTGAATGGTGAAACACCTGCAGTGTGGAGCCCTGAACTCAGCATTACTATTACAGCTGACAGACCCTGCCTGAGTGTATCCTGGGCACCCCAAGCTCTGTGTGTGTTATTACAGGTTGGTTAAAAGCAGTCATTAGCTGCCCTGCCAGGGCCCTAACCTAACAAGGCCGTCTGTCAGTTCCTATTCACTGTCCTCTAAACACACAGGGGTCTCCAAGGGTGGACTTGGACAATGGATGGAATGGAATGTTTGGTGTAATCAGAAGGCCATTTTTATACCAAAGACAAAACAATATCACTTTGTATACAACCCATGTTACTCATTTACCTGAAATAGCATGCTTTTATAGAGGCTTTTTGTTGTGAAAGGCACTGTGAACCATAATAATGCAAATCAGGGACAGAAAAACCTGTTCTATTTTTCTCCCTTGAGAAAAGTCAGTTTTACCACTATTTTGCAAGACAAAAGGTGGACCAAATTTCTAATTTGTCAGTCTAAAAAGCAAATATTTGAAAAAGACTTGGTTGCCAAACCTAAAATAAGCTTACTGACTAGGTACAGTAAGATACCAGCTATAATTAAATTAATTATTTAATGCAGTCAATTGTTTGTCTGATAAATAGTCTCCAGAGTAGTGTAAAGCCCCTCTCTGAAGGGAGAACATCTATTCCATATCTCTAATGTAAACCAAGCACTAAGGCGTCAATATCAGAGCCTGGCTCGGGTTGTTATCATGGCTCATATCAGGACCTCTGGCATTTGCAATGCAAAGATGTGCTTATCTCTTTCCACCTCCTCCAAACGCAGTGAGATTTGTCTGTCTGTGTGTGTGTCTGTCTGGGCATATTATCGCTCGTCCCAAACCCCCCACCCAAGGGGAACGCCTGTTGTTATGGTTACCATACCAATTACAGTGACAGAGCACCGGGTGGCAGAGGAGGCAGGGCCAAGCGGGAGGGGTGGAAGGGCAAGGTGGGGGGTGATGAAGGGGCGGTACTGATGCAGATGGCTGTGTTCGAACCGAGTCCTATCGCTAGAGAAACACATCTTTGGTTGCAGAAGGTTTTCCCTCAGCGCTACAGTCTTTGTCTCAGCCTCGGTTGGCCCTGGTCCCCCAGGATTTCCTACCAGATGAACCACTTCCTGTGAGGGTGCCGGGACTCTTTCAACTCTAAACTATTTAAACAATTGTGGGACCGTCCAGGGGCTTTTCTCCCCTCTATTCTCCTCTCACCTAAAAGAGAGCAGGCTGGTTCCCACAGGAAACCCTGGCACCCCCCCCCCCCCCACACACACACACACTACCAGTTCTCAAGGACCCCTGAGAGACTGGCATATATCCAATTAAACCCCCTTCCCACTCCAACCCTGTTCCTCCTCTTTCCTCCACCCCCCTCAGACCCCTATTCCCTTGTTGACATCTCTGTAAAGCCATACTCCACCTTCAGTCTCTCTCTCTCTATCACTCTCTCACTCTCTCTCCAGCCCCTCACCTTTTCACTCCATCCTCTCCTAGCCTCTACTACAGTGCCAGAGGGCTGCAGACTGGTGGTCCCCTTTGCTCTGCTCCAAAACCAGGCCCTGCTCAGCCCAGCCTATGCCTGCCTGGCCGGGGAGGAGGCCTGGGGAGACCGAGGGGAGACACCCAGACCCACTAGCCTACATTCACTGAAGGCCTCGGGGAAAGGCAGAATAGAAGGTGCTGATGGAGCAGGGGGAGGAGGCGGGGATAGTGTGAAAGGAGGCCTGCAGCTCGAGGGATCCAGGGAGTGTTGCTGGAGCAGCTCTGTGGGAGCACAGCGGAGAGGGGAACGCCCACATGAAGCACACTTGAGGAGTGAAGAAGCCACCTCAAGCAGGTCATAATCACCATGAGAGGAAGTGGCTGAAATGACTACAGGGAAGTGTCAGAATCTGAGTATGGACTGATGACACCCATCTTCCCCTCCACCCTACATTTACATACAAGCTCTCCCACCACACCAATGAAGCTATCTGTGAAACAAATTGGCTAGGCCTAGGGCTACCTTCTACAATATGTTCCCTTGGACTTTAACTTGCCAATACGATTGACATAATGGTTGAATACGTTTCCAAATTAATGTGAGTCCCATGTGTTACTTTCTGGTCTCAAGCAATTAAAGTGCAAAGTGTTTGTATTTGACTGTGTGAAGCAATAGCTTCTGGGTATATGGCAGATGAATGGTTGGGTGAGAGATGGATTGACGGATAGAGGGAGGGAGGGAGGACTACAGACACACAGGGAGGGAGGGGATGCATGGAGGAGTGAATAAGAGTCTTTAATCATCAAGTCTGACACCTCATCCCAATATGATCTGCTTCCCCTGTCTGAGCCCCTCTGCCCAAGATAGGGGTGGGGCTATTCACGCCCACGGTGTGTGTGTGTGGACTGGGTTGAGGTCGGGGGGTGGGGTGGGGGGTACCATCTGTCCCCACAAACAAGTTTATTCTACTCAGTATTATGTTAATGAGCGTGGACGACCGACTGCCCCCTCCCCCACCTCCAGCCCCTCTTTTGTTTTTGGGCACACTCCCTCCCGCCATGGGGGAGTCCCGCTTACCCCCTCAGGGGCAATTCCACCCTTCTGTGCCTTGAGGCCTGCTTCACAGGGAGGAGCCCTAAGGAAGTGTGTGTTAGTTAGATTAGATGATAAAGCATGCTGATAGCAGGGGCTAGCCTGCCCACCTCGCATGTACGACATGTAATGCCTCTTCCTATGTCTGTTTCAGACTGTGGCCATCAGGAAGTGCAGTATATCAAGCGTCTGTGTACACGACCCACTGGAGGAAACCAATACATTCCACCCATCAAAACATCTTTCTGGAGTGTTCGTGGCACAAAGGGGAAGACAGTGATCCTGATCAACGATGTGATGTCTTGTCCCTTCTTCCTAGCCCCCTAATGACATCTGGTCTGGTCCATACAGACAGATTTCAGCTGTTTCCGGCTGCTATTAATACCCCCAGCTCTGCTGAGGTAAACAGGAAACAAGATCAGGAGTCAAGGCTCCAATTCAATAGAGGGAAGGAGATGGAGCAGAGGGAGACAGTGGCATAGAGGCCATGTGAGAGGGAGCCCATGGGCTGTTTGTCCTAGTTTGGTTCACACATGCAGAGCATAGAGTTTCTCTGGTGTAGACTTAAATGGTATCCTGGTAGTAGTTGCTACAAGTAAAGAATCCTCAGTGGTGGAGAGTGGGAGAAGTAAAGGGATATTATCTGGTTGGTTAAGGATTACATAGACCACATTCACTTAAAGCTTACAGTAGGTAGCCTGGAACCAGAGATCATAAACTAAGGGAGAGGTTAGAGGGGAATCTGATAAGAGGAAATCTACTGCTCGGTTCGTGGAACAATAAAGGTAAAACTAACAAAGACTAAGCTACACAACCATAAACACACACACACGCAACTACGTACATTGTAGTTGTATTCATCAGATCCACTTATATACTATAGACCAGATAGTAGTATTGCAAAATCATCCTGCCTATTACTTGACCTGCTGACTTGGGTTACCTAAACACCCCCCCAAAGACATGTGGGCATTGTTGTGATAGTATTCAAGATGTCTTTATGATCATACAGTAGTGTACGCCCATGTAGGCAGGGCTACGCTGTGCATCACCCACTCATCCTTCATCATTTCAACAATGAGTACGAGATAGAAGCCCGAGGAGAGAAAACAGGAGAATGTTTTTCGTAAGTATGGTAAAAGGATGATTCTTCTTGTTATAAAGAAAAATGTCCCTTTTTGCTATTGACAAATGTCTCAAAAAAAGTGTTTTTGTTCGGGGATTTGAGGAGGTGAAGGGTGCAGGAGGGAGAATGTCTGCCTGACGCTGAGAGGCCATGCTCTGCTGTCTGAACCATGACGTACAGTAGAGGATCTTTCACTCATGACCTCATGCTCGGCTTTTAGACGGGAGGATAGCCAGGTCTGTCCACAGTCTCCCACTAAGTAGATTACATAGGTGGAATAATGATTACTCTGGACTAGCATTACCACCACGCTCAATGTACTTAGGCTACTTGATTAATTAACAAAGTTGATTGAGTATAGGCCAAGAACTAGGTTGGTTGGCCAAACGTTAAAGATAAGTTATTAAGATATTTTGGGGGTTTACAAGTCAGCTGAGGTAAATTGGTTTACAGTCAGTGCACCAAATGGACCCCAAAGCTGCATAAATAATCATGTAAGTTCAAGACGATAGTGTCCATTGGCTATGTTGGTCAGCTCTTCAGTTGATTCAACCCAGATATGTGTGTATGTTCCAAGCAGAGGGGTCCAGAAATTGGGCAACACCTGGGCAGTTAAAAAGCTGAGCACAGATTTGTGGCCAAATCTCTTGACTCAAGCAGGAAACAAACAACTCAAACCCTGACCACCACGTCACCATGGCGCAAAGTAATCTGGATGGGTTTGTAGCTTACCTAGTTTACGCCCCACTGTCACTTCACTTTCAACTGAAGTGAAGGTATTTAAAGCAACACACACTCTGAGTAGAGTTGGAGATACTCCAAAGCTGATGCCTTCCTCGTCACTGATGTGATATGGACTTGTATCTCCTCCTCCTCCCCTGGGGGAGGGGCCTTGTCTGTATCATCAGGATACAGAACCAATAGGATTAGGAGACATTTCTTGGAATGATTAAGGGCTGCATTCATCCTTACCTATGCTTGACCCTCGCAGGTGCCCAGGCCCAGCTGACTGACCGCTAGAGAGGGAACCTGGGCAAGTCCGCTCTCTCAAAACAGAAACAAGCCAAGCGTCTGCTACTCCTACACAACCCAAGTTCTGAGCTCTACTACACAAACACTCCACTTATCATGCCCTTTACTTCACCTCAAATATTGACTGATTTTCATTCATCTTTAATCTCTATATCTATTTATCTATCTATCTCTAAGTCAATATGAACATTTTCTTTTCCCATATTCTCTCCATCATGGTCACAGCTGCATAATTGGGTCTACTCTTGACATGCATGCAGGGTGACTGACTGAGGATTATAATGTCTCGCAAATTTTCCTCACAGGGGCAGATTTAAATCTTCCCACTGAAGGGGAGTGTTATTTCATACATCTAAAATAGACAGTCTATCCCGATACCTACTGTTAGCTGTGGAAGTGGCAATGAAGAGGCCTTGTAAACACCCTGTGCAATAGACAGGCAGGCCAGAGTAGAGGCCAGGGCAGCAGCACACAGCCAGACAGGGCTGCCTGTCCCAGGATAGGCTGTGAGTGGCTGGACTCTGGGGCTGGCCCGGCTCCCAGACCTCCGTAAGCCCTATGCACAGCGGCTAGGGTTCATCCTCTTAGGCCCATAAGGGAGGGGATTTGGGACTTTATTTAGTGCCATTTAGAAAAGATTACCCCTTAATTGCAGAGCGGGCGTTAAGCAAGAACTGCCACTAATGACAGGGCTTGTTCAGAAACCCCCAAACAAGAGAGCCTGGGGAAGTACAATTTACAGAAGCACCTTTTAAAAACTGTATGCTGACGTCTACTGATTGCACTCAGTGACTCCAAACAATCTAAAATATCTTCCATTACAAGGGAATAGGGTGAGACATTCTCCTCCTATTTTGAACCGGCATCCCATGAGGATCATAGGTATTTGACACCATGCACAAAGTGGAGGGCTTAAAGTCACACCAGATATCTTTGTTGAAGAACATTGTCATTTGTTCTAGAGTGATCTGCTATTTAAAAAGGGGACAAAAGTGACCAATCCTTTCACATGTATCCACAATGGGACGCCTCTCTCAATCTCTTCTTTTGTCATATTATGTGTTCTGTGAGCGTTTAACCCTCCCTTCCTCTGTGACACCCAAGACCTGTTAACCCCACTGCTCTCGGTAGCACAAAGGCCAGCTAGCCGAGCACAGAGCGCTTAGGTTTTACTGAGCTTAACACTGGTTATGGTCCCGATTGTCCGGGAGAATTCCACAGTGCCATACACAGCTGCTGCTGCAACAACCACAAGAGAGGGGGAGTGAGAGACAGAGAGAGAAAGAGGGACGGGGCATGACTGAATGCCTTTACTGTGTTTTCTGACACAACCCACAATACCACAAGGACCCAAAGAACACCAGGTCTTTGTCATAGCAACAGTGTGTGTTTGTGTATATGTTACCTAAAGGAAGATTCAGCATTGCACAGGGAGCTAGTGAGAAGTGGATAGTGAGAGGGTTAAGACATACTCAATTGGCCAGTTATCTTTGTCGGGAGAGATGGGACAACTCGTTGTGACATGCCCACTATTCCTACAGTGGTGTCTCCTATCTTATGTGGGGAGTCAGTTGGCTGAGCGGTGAGGGAGTCGGGCTAGTAATCCGAAGGTTGCCAGTTCGATTCCCGGTCATGCCAACTGACGTTGTGTCCTTGGGCAAGGCACTTCACCCTACTTGCCTCGGGGGAATGTCCCTGTACCTACTGTAAGTCGCTCTGGATAAGAGCGTCTGCTAAATGACTAAATGTAAATGTAAATGTATCCAGCAGAGCCATCCAGTCTGGCTGCATGAACAGTTGGAGGTGTGGGGTATGATGTCACCGGTGAGTGGCTTAACTTAAGTATATCAACCACAGAGGCCTGTGTAGCCTGCTTCCCAGTAACTTCCGATTACGCTGACATTTGATGGATATACTGACAGAGCAAAGTCCACTACGGAACCATACCAGGGAGAGAAGTAGCATGCTCTTTTCGTAATGGCTCTTTCGTTATATGAAAGCTAACATCATTACAGGTATTCTATGATACAACAAGAAGAAAATGAAAAAACAGCTGACCAGTACTCAATGCTCATAGCATGTCTTGTAGCTGGCAAGTAAGGCACACTCTGCTGTACAAGCGGCCTTGGATGTGGCCTGTAACACAACAGTCCAACAGATGGACAGTCTAATCCAGCGTAACGGCAAGTCCAGACTATCATATCCTCACTCTAAGGGGTACCAAGGAGAGGTAAATACTTCCCCTGTCATGTGTGGACAGTGAGTGGGGTGAGAAGGGGGGCTGAGGGTGGCTAGAGGGTGCAACATGCCACAGCTATAAATGATAGGAGTCAATGCCCAGGCAAACATGTAGGTCAAGACCTTGTCCTCTATGGAGAGCTATGAATTGCTGAGATACTGTGACAGACCCAGGGAATGACAATATACTAGTGGTAGGCATGTAAAGCCTGATTAGTATGTCAGAATGAGAATCTAAAGGTTGACTAGCACTTAGCAGAGCAGCATTTGATACATGGTGCCAACATAACACGCAACACATCACTGGAAAGAGAGAAGGAAGCTAAACAGAAGAAAATCTGGGCTGTGGACAGACATGAGGACAATGTAACAACTACAATATACATACATGTCAATATACCTACATGTCAATATACCTACTACAGACTAGTGAGATCTAATTACTTCTTCATAACCATAAACCATGATGCAGTGCATTTCAGCCCAGCTAGGCCTACTGCTTAGCCTTAATGGGCTAGCAGCCTTTGCAGTCACACTCACACTCATACAGCAGCACCTGCTGAGCAGGCAGCACACCAGCTTTTAAATTAACGCAAAGAGCTGTGCCGTTACTAGGCAACACAAGAGAGCTGAATTCCTCCATCTTCCTGATTCCCAAGTCTTGCGAGGGCTAGTGTGTGTGTCTCTGTGGCCTCTCCTTCCCCTCAGGTCAGACCTCAACACATTAAAACAGCAGCAGGAGTTTGCTCACTGCCAGCGAGGATTTCTGACCTGATTTTACTTGCTGGATTGAGACAAAAGAGTAACATCTGGAGTAAACTCAGCCAATATGCACACTAACTACTTGGGTACTTTCCTCAATGCTGTGTTTGTGTATTGTGTATATGTTAGGAGTCTGGATAGGATCCAGTGTTGAGACTGCTCAGTAAATCCGCCTGCTCTATTGTTCCAGTCTGTTTAAGTCGTCCAAGAGGACAGCCAAAGACAAAGGACAACCTATCACGGTCACCAGGGTAAATAGTAGCCAGGTACAACCATGACTCCCATTGCCAAGGACAAAGAACATTACACATTTACCCAAACTCAATACTCTCTCTCTCTCGCTCTGTCCAACATCCACAAAAAACTCTCCCAAAGTGTTTGTATTGGGCAGCTGAACCATCTGCTGTCTCCAAAGAAAAGTAAGTGTGTTAATAAAATGCATAAGTGACATCTCAAGTCACAGGCTACAGCCGTTGTCTTTAGGCTGATGTCCTATCAGAAACTAGAATGCATCTGGGAGGAGGTCGATTTCTAAAACCTTGTTTGGGGCTCCGCCACGGCATATTCATTGGCCATATAAAAATCGTCCAACTGTATATCCCACAGCAAATACAGGAAGTCAGAGGGAAAAATGTGCAAAACATACTAATTTCCTCTCTAAAAAACATTTAATCCTGCCTCCAGAAAGTTCTAGAATGAGAGAGTGGGTTGCGGGTGTTTCTGCTGTCATGGTCACATTGTGAACCCACATCTATGACCGCCATTTAACCCCAAAAGCAAAAGACTGAACACAAATAACCTCCATCACTACCCTCCAGAATCCAATTGAAGCTGACAGGCTACACAGATGGGCAGTTGTTGCCAATACTCAAATGGAAAATTGTAGAATAGAATTTATTGATCCCCAGGGGGGAAATGCACTAAAAGAGGTATTCTATGCAGCACCTGGCTACACAGACTAAACATTAATCAGACTTGTACCAAGGTTGACTGCACAAATCATTGTAGTTGAAGGTGAGGTAGACTAGGCGAGCTATTACAACATCTATGGCATTGTGTCAGCAACATCAAGGACAATCCCCATCATGGCCATCAGATCCTGGCATGTAATAGGCCCCTCATGTGTGCCTTTATAGGGGAGAAAGCCCACCAGCCCCTACATGATCCTGTATAAGACTAAGCGAAAGATGAAACCTTTAGGCTATTAACAATAAGAGCTTACGTCTGGATGAACAACAGACAATCAAGATCAATGCCACTTCATTCACCTTTCCAAGGCTATTCCAGGGCCACAAGAATGGATAGGTTCCAGTTAAATACATTACCCCCTGTTCCTGAGATTACATTTAAGAGAATGCACACCATAGATAAATAGAACATATAAATAGGTGAACATAGTTGACTGAGTAAGGTATGTGTGACCAGTTTACCAGTTTAATCTGAGAAGTCAGGTGTGAAGGAGGTCTCAACTAGGCCTATTCTTCTTCAAACACAATTTGTGTCAACAAATTGAGTGTACAATTCTATCTTTCTTTGCAGGTATTGGACTGTTTTTGTCCATTTCTAGTCTGTTTCTTCTATTCAGAGTTTGGTCCCTGTTGAGATAGGCCTTGCCAAAGGAATGCATGAGAAAACAGAGCAACCAAATGCTAAGAATCCCCTGAGACACAACATAGAGAGAACGAGGAGGGGCGGGGGTCTATGAAGTCATTTTCTCCAGTTGTATGAGCAGTCCTATTTCCCCTTTATCTTTCTACCCTTACCCTTGTGGGAGGAGCTGAAAAGTACCAGAAT
Organism: Osmerus mordax; assembly: GCF_038355195.1. NCBI lineage: Eukaryota > Metazoa > Chordata > Actinopteri > Osmeriformes > Osmeridae > Osmerus > Osmerus mordax. The sequence continues at coordinate 10,795,831 of NC_090056.1, forward strand.
CTCTGAGATGGGTTCCACATAGGAGGAAGTGACTCGCATTACCAACAATGTTATTCGCCACAGAGAAAAGAGGACATCCCCCTTTTCTCCCTTTAGGCCCTGAGATGTGCGAGCTACTCAGCAGCTGCAGTGCTTGCTTGGCTGTGATTCCCTAACCCGCTCTCTGTGTGTGTCTCTCTCTCTCTATTTCTCTCTCTCTCTCTTTCTCTCTTCTCTCTCTCTCTGGTAATCAGAATCACAAGGCAGAACGTCTGCCATAGAGGCGAGACCTCTGACTCAAGGGAAAAGAGGAAGGAAAATCAGATGGGATACAGACACATCCTTTATGCTTCTCTTTGCCCCAGCAAACTGTCAGCATTCCCCCAATTCCTGAACTGTCTAACCCGTTTGGCATCTGTAGGCCACTCATCCTGTTTCATTTTAAGGCGGGAGAATTCAAAATTCAAAAACCCATCCACACCTTTTTTTAACAGACTTGTTTTTCCTATTTAGGTTTGTTCATTTAGAACGCCTTTTACCACTTGTTAAACATGAACATGTATATTTGGTCAGATTGTGTATTTATAGGCTACTGGCAGACATAATACAGGCAGAACATGATCATGCATGACCCAAAATATTTACAAAATCACATGCAAATTGAATAATATATAATTATCAAAAGTTTATAACTAGACCGATTGGACAGATCTTTTGACTATCCTAATATGTGTTCCCAAAAGGGCAACTTCAGCTCCTTTTCTAAACACTTCACTGTAATTGAGTATTGCTATTTGCCAATGCCTACTTGTCCCCCACTGGATAGGAAAACATAAAACAGTAAGTGAAATATTTTGTGTACATTTGGAGGTTCAGTATATAATTTAAACTGTTATTTGATTCAGTTATTTCTGTAATTTGAATAAGATAGGAATGAAGGAATGAAGGAATGTATCCTACCTCTTTGAGCTGGTCAAGCTCCTGCCGCACGGTCTCGTGCTCGATCTCCAGGTCGTCATACTGCTGCTTGAGCTGCTGCTTTTCCTCCAGCACCGCCAGCCCGTACTCCGCCGCCTGGATCTTCTCATGGGTGGTCTCACTCAGCTCCCGGGAAAGACGCTCGATCTCGCCTCGCAGCCACTCCGGCCCTGCCTCAATAACCAGCATCGCTTCAGAATAACGGTGTTCCTCCACAGACATTTTTACCGGCGGTTAACGATGGTTTAATCTCGGCCGACGGTGATGCAAGATGACTTCTAGGATCCAACCTTGAAGGAACACTTAATGATTATATTCTTCGGTATTTAAACTGCATGGTTACTCTTTTGTTTCTCGTTGCCGCTTTAGATGTTACGCTTTTTGTCATACATGTATCTATGGTTCTTTGATTTCCTCCGGTAGGAGAGGCAGCTATCTCTTAAATCTGCTCCATGATTGCGTTCCAGTTTTCCTTCGCCTCTCGCCGGCTGCTTGTTAAAGCGATTGGAGGACCACTCGGTGGCTGTCAGATCGGTCAGCTGGGAAAGTTCGAAGATAATCACAATGCTTGATGGGAAATGTAGTAATAAAGTACCCACAACTGGATCAAGAGGTCTACTGCTAAAACTCGTATCCCATCATGCACTGTGCGTTTGCCTATGTGGAGCACGGAAGTTATTTTGCTCTGATTTTCATACAGACAGAAATTGTTGATAGCCGTGTTTCTGCTGCCATCTATCGCTTAAACTAGTAGAGCGTAGAGCAGTGGTGTGATGGTACTCCAAATTTCCGCCAGAGGTCGTCTATTCTCTCTTTAGTTTGTCCTCGTCCAAACCTTCACCTATTCTGTCAGTTCACAGTCCGCTACGTTACGTCAAAATGGCTCCAACGATGTCATGGAGAATGTATCTGCTCATTCATACAGTAATATTGTCTTGGTATGTATTTACCCTATCTGCGAATTGTTCATTAAAGATCACAGGGAGACACCCCGGTGCCAAATCATACGGTGGACGGTGGAAATATCTGACATTTCTTAATCTGGTAAGATCTACAATATAACCCCCGTTAGCAGATAGCATCCGTTAGCTAGCTTTAGGATAGCAGGCAGCTCACTGTAAACAACTTGCTATAAATGTTGTCGCGATGTAATTGTATGAATGCAAAACTTGCTAGTCATTGAATACAGCGTAAATATGCACGAAGTGTTGTCCCAGGGCTCATTGCAACACGTCTATAATGTCTTGTTAAAGGTGTTTCACGTTTTGCCACGACACAGGTGATGCAGACGATATTCTTCGGGTTATGTGTCTTGATTGACCTGTTCCACCTGATACTGCCAGCGAGAAGTTTGAATGGAGGTCTTGCAGTCCTCTTAGTAAAATTACGGGACATCATATACACTGTTTTAGCTTTTCCTATTGGGACAGTAAGTTTTCTTCTCTGTTTGAACAATTACTCTTCATCCCTATTCACTGTTGATATTAACCCTATTATGAGTCAACCTCAGTAGCTAGTTTGACCCTAACCGTTTTTTTCTTTCAACAGTTTGTGTTTGTATCTTTCTGGTCACTCTATACATATGATAGAGACCTGGTATACCCCAAATACCTGGATGACATCATTCCTGTCTGGCTTAACCATGCCATGGTAAGTATTGACCAGTGTGTGAACTTTAGACTTGAACATCCTAATGGCTTCAGTAAAAGAAAAGACTGCATTCATGCTTATTTTTTTAACAACACATGTATGCTTCTAAAAAATTCACAATACAGTAATTCAAAGAAAGTTGAATCGTTCCAGTCAAGTCCTTGTGTGTGTGTTATACACAATCTTTAAAATGTAAAATATATGTAAAATATTTCTAGTGAGTTCGCAATGTACAAGCTTGCTAATAATAGTTATATATTATTCCAGTGATATCATTTGCTCATACAAATATTGTAATATTTTTCTAGTGATTAAGTTATATATCATTTGCTTATTTCTTACATTCTCCTATGTTCTCTGTCTTGTCTTGGTTGTTGTGGTTACAGCACACTGTTATCGTGCCCTTGGTATTGGTACAGATGTATATCCAACATCACAAATACCCCAGCCGGTTCAAAGGAATACTAGGCCTGGCTCTCTTTGCTGCTCTGTATCTGGCATGGTGAGATTGTTTAAACCCACATTAGAACACCCTGACAGTATAACCACAGCTGGCCCTGTGCATGTATTTCTTTTTGAATGACCTGTCTTTCCCTGTGCTCTTCCTTCCTCAGGGTGCTGTGGGTGCACCACGCAGCAGGGATCTGGGTGTACCCCATTATGGCTCAGCTCAGCCCAGTGGGCCTGGTCCTGTTCCTGGGGGCTGCATGCCTCTCCATGGCCCCCCTCTACCTACTGGGGGAATATTGCAACCGCAAGATATGGGGCATCATTGGAGGGACTGCTCTTAAACATGGTAAAACACAAAATGTTTGCATCTCTGATATTCCCTGTATTGGGTTCTCTAATGTTTTCCCCCTTTACCTTGGATCAGTGGGTCACTGTCAATACAACCTCCCTGTGTTTGATTTGAGGGAGATTATGCTAAATGCGAAGTTTAACACCGGAGTTTTAATATGTTTGTTATATCACCCTTTGATTAACTGGACTGTACCCTCTCTCCCTCCTATCTCACATCGGAAGGTACTCAGAAGAAAAAGAGGAAGTGAGTGATCTTTGGCGTGTGAGCTGAGCGACCCTGCGGGGACCAGAGAGGCCTATATGTGTCATGTGGACAGATGGGGTGAGGATAGGATAGGACGGGGTCCAGCACTGATTACCCCCTCCAGGATGCACTGGTGGGGAATCTCAGGTCTCAGCCAGCAGGCACTGGTGCTTCGATGGCCAGACAATATATAGAACTGTACTTTGTGGGATACAATATTCTGTGTAATCAACTTTTATTGTTTTTGGTTGTTTTCTTATCAGTTATATTGCCTCACCTTCAGTGGAGCAAATTTTCACTGAAAGAAACACTTATTGCGATTCAATTTTCTTAATCTTTATGCTGTTTAGTACTGTCATTTTTGTTAAAGGGACTGTTCCTTATGTTTTCTTTGCTTTTCTACCTATATTTAATTCATAATAACCCAAACTTTAAAATCACTTACATGTCACTATTAATTAATATACATATTTTATCATGTCACTTGTAAGGAGAAATTACATTGATAATGTGAAATGAATTATATTTAATGAAACTGTAATTGTATGTCCATGTCTCCTTTTATTGACTGTGTTACCATAGGAGGGCATGGGGGGGCATTTGGCCAACAGTGCTCTGCAGGCAATGCTGTCAAGGGGATTATAATGTCAAAGAAGGATTCATCAGCTGCTTGTTAGCCTTCGATCCAATTTAGTCATTGCCCAAATAGAGCGGGTTACTGTGGCTGACAGCTATCTTAAACAACTAGAATTAATGTACTTTTACAATATTGTGGCTGTGAACAAACAGAAATATTTAAATAATCTACATTGGACCTTAACACAGTTTAGAGTATGGTCAGGTATTATGGTAATATTGTGATTCCACTGAAAGGTGTGGTACCTCCTAGTTCTTATCCCTGGCCTCTTTTTGGCAGGGCTGATGTCCCACTCTGATCTCACTCTCTCCAGGTAATTTTGTCACACAGATCTCTGTTGGACCGGAAAGCATTAGGGAATCTAGACTGTAAGACACCTGAAGATGTACTCCTGCAATTAAAAAAAGTGCCTTATCTTCACATGATGGTCTAGACTAGAGAAGTAGAGAAGTATGTCAGGCTTGATCAGGTATCAGACAACCACAATTTAAATAAACTTGTAATACTAAATGTAAATTAACAAAAGAGCAATAATCATTTATCTGAATGTATTTATTGTTAATGATCAACATAGAATCTTTGAGGAATAGATTTCTACATATTTAATATACAGTTAGGTCCATAAGTATTTGGACATTGACACAATTTTCATCATTTTGGCTCTGTATACCACCACAATGGATTTGAAATGAAACAATCAAGATGTGCTTTAAGTGCAGACTTAAAGCAGGTGTATGTTATTCCCTCATAAAGGGAGTTCGTTATTTCATTGACAAGGAGCAGATAAAAGGTCTAGAGTTCATTTCAAGTATGGTATTTGTGTTTGTAATCTCTTGCTGTCAACTCTCAATATGAAGTCCAAAGAGCTGTCACCATCAGTGAAGCAAGCCATCGTTAGGCTGAAAAATCAAAACAAACCTATCAGAGAGATAGCAAAAACATTAGGTGTGGCCAAATCAACTGTTTGGTACATTCTTAAAAAGAAAGAACGCATTGGTGAGCTCAGCAACACCAAAAGACCCGGAAGACCACGGAAAACAACTGTGGTGGATGACAGAAGAATTCTTTCCCTGGTGAAGAAAAACCCCTTCACAACAGTTGGCCAGATCAAGAACACTCTCCAGGAGGTAGGTGTATCTGTGTCAAAGTCAATAATTAAGAGAAGACTTCACCAGAGTAAATACAGAGGGTTCACCACAAGATGTAAACCATTGGTGAGTCTCAAAAACAGAAAGACCAGATTAGAGTTTGCCAAAAAACATCTAAAAGAGCCTGTACAGTTCTGGAACAACATCCTATGGACAGATGAGACCAAGATCAACTTGTACCAGAATGATGGGAAGAGAAGAGTATGGAAAAGGGAAGGAACTGCTCATGATCCAAAGCATACCACCTCATCAGTGAAGCATGGTGGAGGTAGTGTTATGGCGTGGGCATGTATGGCTGCCAATGGAACTGGTTCCCTTGTATTTATCGATGATGTGATTGCTGACAAAAGCAGTAGGATGAATTCTGAAGTGTTTCGGGCAATATTATCTGCTCAGATTCAGCCAAATGCTTCAGAACTCATAGGACGGCGCTTCACAGTGCAGATGGACAATGACCCGAAGCATACTGCGAAAGCAGAGTTTTTTAAGGCAAAGAAGTGGAATGTTCTGCAATGGCCAAGTCAATCACCTGACCTAAATCCAATTGAGCATGCATTTCACTTGCTAAAGACAAAACTGAAGGGAAAATGCCCCAAGAACAAGCAGGAACTGAAGACAGTTGCAGTAGAGGCCTGGCAGAGCATCACCAGGGACGAAACCCAGCGTCTGGTGATGTCTATGGGTTCCAGACTTCAGGCTGTCATTGACTGCAAAAGATTTGCAACCAAGTATTAAAAGTGACAATTAGATTTATGATTATGTTAGTTTGTCCAATTATTTTTGGTCCCTTAGAAAGGGGGGGGCCACATATAAAATGTGTTGTAATTCCTACACCGTTCACCTGATTTGGATGTAAATACCCTGAAATTAAAGCACATCTTGATTGTTTCATTTCAAATCCATTGTGGTGGTATACAGAGCCAAAATGATGAAAATTGTGTCAATGTCCAAATATTTATGGACCTAACTGTATATCCCTGTTAGGACCTACCCCTTTCTTCCTGAGGATAGATAGTACCTGAGTGTCTCTGGATACTTTGTACCTTTATTGATTGCTGTCAGCCTTTTCATTGACCTATACAATGTAACATTCATAGCCATTATTCCAAGGGTCTTTGTTGATGAAATGTATTCTATCCTGTGATTGGAACAGTGGAGCATTACTATCTATTACTACATTTTATCTTCATGTGATCCAGAGCCAGTATTGAAGATGAGAAATATTCTGTCAGAAGTTCAATTCAATGTTTTTCCTGCTAATGTTGGGGCCCTCCCCCCGTGAGTATTTACGTGGTAATAAGATTAGTACTTTAATCTGGGAGGAGTCAGAAATAACCCTCCTACTTCACCCCCTGAGCTACAGTGTCCATGTAGAACACACCTGGAGGCTTGCAAACATAGCTCCTTACACCTCTAAGGGATCCCTCTAGACCCCCTCCATGGAGATGAGGAAACTGCACTTTCATGTCTGAGGAAAAAGGCCACAAACCATTGAGAGCTGAAAGTCCAAGGAGTGTAAATGATGCAGTGGATGATGTGGCTGCCCCAACCCATCCACCAGAGATAATCTGAAGTCAATTAAATCAAGTGAGGCCATAGTGGGGGCTTGTCTGCTAAGCCTGACAGAGAAGAAGAAGACGGCAGACCGGATTGGTGATGGCTTGTGGAGTCTTTTTTTTAACATTTACATTTAGTCATTTAGCAGACGCTCTAATCCAAAGCGATTTACAGTAAGTACAGGGACATTCCCCCGAGGCAAGTAGGGGGAAGTGCCTTGCCCAAGGACACAACGTCAGTTGGCATGACCGGGAATCGAACTGGCAACCTTCGGATTACTAGCCCGATTCCCTCACCGCTCAGCCACCTGACTCCCACTTTGGTCTGAAGATGCTGATCTCACTAGTTCTGCAAGTTTGCCATCACAGGTAAATACATTTCACATTGAAACTACTGGATTCCTTACCTGTAAATATACCTCACAGATCGATACGGATTCCGTATCACATTTTGGGATGAGTAAGGCAGTCACTGCCTACAGCAGAACTGAACACTAAAATGGATTATGAGGAGTGGATTATGGTTTCTGCAAGTGTTACAATAATCTTTGACTGAGTCGCATGTTAAATATAGAGAAATAATGGTTGTCTTACACAATGCCAACAGGCATTCTCCAGTTTAACATTTACTTTGTCTGTTTTAAGACCCTGTCATGACAGTGGATGTAAGCCTCAGTGAGCCATCATACTACACTCCACCAGCAGACAGGAAGTGGAGGCGTCTGCCCCTTCATGGATTTTTGTAAGAATTAGAACATGAGCTGGGAGGCTGCATTGCTCTCAGTACTGTAGATATTGTTCATGGCTATGTTCTGTGGATGCTTTACATGCACACACGTTTATGTTAATTGATGAAGCTTATTTAATGTAATGGCCTTTATCAATGTACTTCATCGCAAATGTTGTGTTTATATAAGTCTGGCTCATGAGAGTGGACCTATATAATGTCTATAATGATTACGTCTGGTGTTAAATGAACACAGCTTTAAGTAAGGATATATTATATTGCAGACACCTGTAATTTAGGACAGAGGGTAAGGTTTCTATTTATACTGTAACTCGGTTAAGTCTGGTGAGAAGTGCCAGATTAAGCTTAAATATCTGTTAGTGGCACCCATTCTGTTAAACACCTGAGTTAAGCTGCATGGTGCAACGTAATAGGCTCACATAATAGTACATTTGGGGATAAACAAATGACATTGTAAGTGATTTATCCATATATTGGATTTAATTATCTGTCCTCCCTAACCACCTGGTTTGTAGTCAGGAGACCCCGGGCCAAGTACACTGTGGTGGGGGAGACGATACGTTATGTCATCCCTGGGCACATGCAGTGCACCTACTGGTGCGGGGGCCAGGCCTGCAAGTATGATGACCCTTCTTACTGGAGTGAGGACAAGCAGGCCATCAAAGGAATCTATTCCTCATGGTAAGACTACGACTACTCAATGCTTTTCAGTTCTAACAGACTGTTTTTCTATTATATTTAAATGTATTTCTTTCATTTTAGGGTCACTGATAACATAATTGCCATGGCCAGACCCTCCACCGAAACCATTGAAAAGTATGAGATCATCAACCAGTTTAGAAGGTATAGTAATATTCCAACAGAGGACATCGTGAGGGTACTATGTCTATGGGGTACTGTATCTGTAGAATGAGATCTGTATGTGTACATGTGTCCAGGTGTGGAGTCAAAACAGTAATAAACCTGCAGAGGCCTGGTGAGCACGCCAGCTGTGGAAACCCTCTGGAGCCTGACAGTGGCTTCAGCTATCGGCCTGAAACCTTCATGGAGAAAGGCAGTACGAGTAACACCTTTCATCCACTAGAGGGCATACTGAGCGGGAACATTAATGTTGAGTTGAATTGCAGGTTACAAGACAGGGTAACAGAGAACAACATCTGCAGAAGCTTGTTTTGTTTCATCTGTGGAGACAGAATGCTTATACGTTGCAGAATGCCACGTACTGCATAGATTCCTGAACCACTCTTGCTTTTCAGTATATTTCTACAACTTTGGCTGGCATGACTATGGAGTGACATCACTGACGACAATCCTGGACATGGTGAAGGTCATGGCCTTCGCAGTGCAGGAGGGCAAGATGGCCGTCCACTGTCACGCTGGTCTAGGGAGAACAGGTAGAGGACAACTTGGATGAGTATTCAGTCTCTTTATAAACACTTGATAACGAATCTGAAAACAGTCATGAATACATAAGCGATAGTGTCACTTTTCATTGTCCCCTAGGTGTGTTGATAGCATGTTTCCTGGTCTACGCTACCAGAATGTCAGCTGACCAGGCCATCATCTATGTGCGTGCCAAGCGTCCCAACTCTATTCAGACCCGGGGCCAGCTCCGGTGTGTGAGGGAGTTTGCCAAGTTCCTGGTCCCGCTCATGAGTGTGTTCTCCTGTGCTAAGCCCTGGGCTGACCCGGTCAGCTTGTCCCAGTACCTGACCCGTCAGAGACACATGCTGCATGGCTATGAGCGCCGCGAGCTCAGATACCTGCCCAAGATCATTGAGCTGGTTTGCAGGCTGCTGCTGGACATCGCTGAGAACCGGCAGGTCATAGAAGAAGACATCCTGGAGGTCCCTGACATCACCGCTGAGATGGAGAGGAACATTCATGACCTGGAAGATGACTTTAAGTTTGGGGGGGATGTTCCCCGTCTACCAGGCGCTCCCACCCTGCCTAGACATGCCAATGAGCCACCAATCTTTTATCATCGCAAGACTCTGAGCTACAGTGACACGGACCTGCGGCGCTTGGGCTCTGAGCTCAACCTGTTGGCCAACCCTCAGACCTCTCTCTCCCATAACGACTTGCCTGAGGCATGCAGCGCTTCTGAAGGAAACCTGACCGGAGCTAAGACCAGGACTCGTGTCCAGTCCACCACCAGCTGTACCTCTGCTGGGTCTCTCTGGGAACAGAAGAATATCATGACTCAAGAAGATTATTCACTCCTAATGAGGATTAAGCAGAAAGCTGTACAACAAAGTGAGTCCGTGGGTGACCCACTAAAGACATCCTATATTGGAAACTTTTTAACCAGGTGGAAAACCGAGCAGAGAAAGGAGTTGACAAACAAGGTTGAGCAGCCTCAGGGCAAAAGTGAGGAAGAGGAGAAGTCAGAGGTGCCCTTCATTACCATCCAGACAGAGCTGTCTCTAGAGGCTAGGAGGCTGCTGGTGGCCCAGGCCCTGGCTGTGGACCTAGAGAAGGAGGGAGAGGCCAAGCACAAATACAGGGTCTCTGTCTGGAAGGTAATACAATTGTTGTCACAAAAGCATCCATACATGTATTGGTCATCATGTCGCACATATCTGACATCCATTTACAAAATTGAGGAAAGGAAATATAACAAGCAACAAGGAGACAGGAAGTCTCCTCTAATTTCTACTTAATTTTATACAAAGTATTGGTGTGTTGGGGTGTGTGTGTGCAGGGGGAGTTGAACCTACAAGGGGCATGGGAGAGGCTGTACATGGAGCGAGACCCCTTTGTTCTCACAGGGCTCATGTGGGCGTGGCTAGAACAGCTCAGCGAGCCAGTCATCTCCGCCACAGCTGTCCAGAGTCTGGACACAAACAACTCAAACCCTCAGACTGTCCTGGACACCCTGGACCAGGTCAGCACCCTCTGTGGCCCAAAACTGCCTCTTGGGCTATCGAGCCCAGCTTGAACCTTTGTTAGTTTATTCATGTAATCTTGTGTTTGTAAGTGTCTTAGAAGAAGGATAGTGTCATTTGTCTTGTAATAATTATCTTTGGGCTGTTTGAAATCCCTCCAGGGCCCCAAACTGTCCCTACAGTGCATCCTAGACTGTATGGCTCAAATCCTCCTCATCCCTGAGGAGGTGGAGGCTGCTTTTCTGGACCGCACCATCAAGGCTTTCACACAGGTGAAGGAAACAAGCACACGCACTGTCAAATAAATGTATTTATTGTGAAATAGTTATATAGAAATGGTATAATAGTATACATTATGTAAATAATCTGTTATTGATTCTGAATCTGCTGTTTGTCCCTCTGCAGTTGGAGAAGAGCTCAGAGGAGGGTAAGGAGGTGTATAAGACCATGACAGAGATCCTCAGACTCGTCCTCCAAGACAAGAGGCTGACTGCCATGGAGGAGGAAGCCATGTTGGAAATGTCTGTCTTCTCTGATTAAGAGCCCGCCTAAACGGCTCACCATGTTCCAGAAAGAACACTGCCATCTACATTGTGCCTTCCTGTAAAGTTACTTTTTTTTTTATCAAAGGCTTATGCTATGTTGTCATGGTGAGCAGTGTGAAGAACAGTGGATCCACAGATGACTCTATATGTTTATTTGTTTGACCTCAGTGTTGTAATAAGGTAACATCCCAAGACTTGCATAACGTTTGGATGGTCTAGCATGCATGTGCAGCATTATACAAGCCTTATTCTCTTTGGTATTAATGTGTACTGTACTAAAATACCTCAGCTACAAACAAACCAGTTGTTATTAAGTATTGTCTAATGAATATGAATATATTTAAACCAAATAAATATTTCATCATAGTAACCGTTTTCAGTATAGGCTTACAAACCCAAATATTGCGAAGGCCTCCAAATTACAGTTGTATAATTCTGTCACACTTGATTAATGAATCTGTAAAGTCCATTTGTAATACAGATTTAATTGTTTGTCATAAAGACTTAGGTGGTTGCACTTAAGGAAGAACATCATGGAGGGCGATGTAGATCAGTTGCTGAAAGAATAGGCTTTCAGGACATCTCTTCCATCCACTGCCTCGGTAGAGGCTATGATGCTGGAGTAGTCACACACTACTCTAGTGAACCCTCTGTCAACCAGAAAACACACAGCAGACAATTCAAGATCATCCTTTAGTGAACATAGCTGAAGCTGGAATTGTGTTGTTGGTGTGTCGGATGTCTGCCATTGTCTCTGTACCTGGACATGGAGTGAGAGCCTCCCAGTAGGTGGTATCGACTGTCCAGAGTAAGTCCTTTGTTGCAGTCCCTGCTCCATGTCAGCACCCGCAGGGAGAGGTCCCGGGATGCAGTGACCACATGGAAACTATCCTGAAAGACAATGCTCTCCGGTGACATCAAACGTACATGTCTAAGGGGTAATGGATATGGAGCACAGCAATAGATATGAACCAGAAGTTAAAAAAATTCCCTACCACACAAATGGAGGTGATGGGTTCTGTATGGTCTGAGAAGCTGGCAAGCAGGGCTCCTGTCAGAGAGTAGACCCTTAGGACTTTATCTGCAACTACCACCAAAGTGCTGCCCTTGGCTTCCAAGAGTACATCTGAAGTTGTAGAGTTAATCCCCACATCAAATGACGCCACCTGCTGGACTGAAAGGAGAACCATCACTATGACAGGCCAAATCATTGAGGAAGACGTGCTTCAGAAATGACATCTGATGTATTCAGTCAGTGAATGACTTTAAATCCATAACTACCCTGAATTTCAGACTTGTATTTGTTTTTCTTCATGCTAATATCAAACATGGAGAGGGTCCTGTTGTGAAAGTTGTCTCTGTGATGGATGGTGGCCAGTCTGGCAGGCTGGGAGGGTATGAAGGCAACAGCACAGCATCCTGGGACTGCCAGGCACTGGCACTGAGGCTCCTCCTCCTCAGTGGGCGTCACCAAACTCTGACTGGAAATCACCTTATATTGACATCAAAGCATGGATAATAAATAGATATACTACGATTAGCATTATTACATTAAGGCTGATTCCTTCCATTAAGTATAAACATCAAGATCAACCTTTGGACTCAAATCATTGTTCTCCTTTGTTCCAGCCAACGTCCATTTCTTGTCTGGTGAAGTCTGAAGCAGGTTGACCTTGAATGTATCACACACCACAAGACCGGACAGCTTGGACAATGATGGACTACTAAGAGTATGCACAGCCCCTTGACTGGTCCCCACCTGGGGAAAAAAAACATGGTTTTAATGTTTTTGTGGTAATTGTATGTGTTGTTTAATAGGTTGTTTTCAGTTAACCAGATACTAGAAAATGACCAATTGACTCACTGAGACATAAGAGTTGTTGTCTATACTGTACTGCAGTAATGTGCAATGTGGGGATTCAGAAGAGTAGGAAGCCATTTCCTGACCAGTCTGCCCCTGCCAGGCTTTGATGACTCCAGTGGAGTCAGCTGTGATGATCACTCCATGACAAACATCAACAACAAGGCTTGCCATTGGACTCTGCAAAGGGCTGCACCATAACTGCTCTCCCTGGAAGGGGAGAAAGAACACTTATGGGGTAGAATGATAAATTACTAGTTATACAATCTCTTTAACAATATAACTCCACACCCTTTTTAAAATACACATACATAAACGGAAAATAAATACTTAGACTTAAGAAACACCTTCTGGACGTCCCAAGCCCGGACTGTACCATCAGAGGAGGCACTGCAGACCGTGGGGGTGCAGCTATAGAAGTCAAAGAGCTGAGGACTGTTGCCTTTAAGATAATCTAGCCCCACCACTCTGCCTGGAAAACAAACGAATGTCACTTGACACAAAAGTTTATAAACTGTATTTAGTCAAACAGAAACAACCCACATGAGTAAATATTTAGCCTACCTGAGTGACCTCGAAGGCTTTTGCAGCAGTAGTCTCCACTGGACCTGCCCCTCGTCATCTTCATCTCCAGGTGAAAGCGACGCAGGTAGTACGCCTTCCATTGCTGTTTACCACGTCCTGCCCCAACTACGGATATATTGCAGAAACCCCACCGTTGGAGACACATCTCCCTGAAATGAAACGTAAAATGTACAGCCTATTATTCTTCATGTACCCTATAGGCTATATTCATCTGAATCACAATGATATTATATGAACTATAGTCACCTATAACTTTAATGATGTGCTACTACGACAGAATGTGGGATACAACTTACCGCCACAACCAAGGAGTATCTGCTGCCTCGTGCCACTGCTAGATATAATAAACCCAACATAATTAAACATTAAAACCTAAGTAAATACAGGTTTATGATATTATGTAGACTACTTCCGCAAGCTTGCGGAAGTATTCTACATAATATCAGTGTCAAACATCTGATATTTACCTTACAGACACTTGATGTATTGATCAAATCATCGGCTTGAAGAAACGAAAAAATTTGAATAAGGCAATCATTCGTTAAATATTGGTAGCCGTTCATGTTCAATTACGGTTCGAAGGACAGACCAGAGAGCGACAAACATAATTTTTCACTTTTTCGATCAACTACGGAACGACTTGGAGGACAAAACTCCTCCCCTAAAGAATTATTTTGTTATTTATATTGTTGTCAAGGTGCTCATCCATCGCAGATTGAAACAGACGTTGCCTATATTTTAACAAAGTATAGCCAAATTATTCATTATAATATGTTTATTATTTTGCACTGGTTGTCTGGAAAATGTGTCCATATCACACCGTGAACAATTAATTCGTTGCATGTCAATGCACTGCATCACTCAAAATGCCTCTGTAGATGGCACTATTATAAAGGGTATGAGTTGTGTCTCTCCAATGTACCGACACAGTCTGCGCTTTTACGCATGCAGGTTCTCAGCTCATTGATTAAACCAGAGCATCTTTAAATTTGAGAATAAATATCCAATATATTTAAAATGATTGACAAAACGTATAATGTATGTCTGTGTCTTTTACAATAAGCGATGGTTGTTATGGCAGTGAAAACGAGCAATTAAAAACAGGTGCATTAATTTCCCACAATTTGAGTATCAGAGGGATTCTGTGGGATTCCTGAGAAGGGCCCCATGTGCTCTGAACACGCCCCTGATAGATGAACCAGATATATAGCCTAGATCTGCGGGTTGTTGAGAAACTGTGAGAAAAAGATAATCACGGCTCAACACGAGCTCATCTCTTGTGTTACCTGTGACACCCTCGCAATGACAAGACGACACAGCAAAGGAGCTACGTAAGGGGAGTTTAAGGATATCGTAACTATAACTGAATTGATTGTATCTGTTTTGGATATACGTTTACAATACTTACGTGGAGATACACTGGAGTTCCCTTAGCCAAGAGTAGGCTCACACTATCGGAAAATACCTATTTATCACTTTCTCTACTCGCTGTATGAAACTGAGAGTAGAGGCACCATGAGTCGAAGAACACGGCGTTGGATTTTTCGGGTTTTACTTTGCCTTGGGATTGTGTATTTAAAAATTGGGTAAGTAGCCTAATAATGAAATATTATGTAAGTGACACTAAATTGTGGTTTGAGGACAAATACGCACCACGTAGAATCTTCATGCATGTACTATTTCTGTATGTTTTTTGTCATTTTTAAAACTTTTTTTAAACAACGTTTTCTGTTGACAAAACCGGCATTAGTCCATTTATATCTATTGATGAGTTGTACATTTGGCTATCATAGCCTATTATAGACTAGATAGAATTGCTGAATTAACCCACACAAATTGTAGATGTAGCCTACGCTTCATGTGAATATTCTTTGGTTTATTTGTTCATTATACTCGAGTGTACTCACACACACATATTTCCTTAATACTCAAACTCCCTTTTGCAGCAATCCCCAAAACTTTTATTTAAAACTTCGCAATTGGGATGCAATTAATTTCGCATTTGAACGTTTTTCCTTCCTCTAAATTTACCCCACAAATGTTAAATTTAAATTAAGCAAATCAACTTTTTATTTTTTACTATTCTTCCTTCACAGCGGCTTTTCATCTGTGGTGGCACTAGGAGCTAGTATAATCTGTAACAAGATTCCCGGTTTGGCTCCTCGGCAACGGATTATTTGCCAGAGTCGCCCCGATGCCATTATCGTCATCGGAGAGGGAGCCCAAATGGGCATCAATGAGTGTCAATTTCAGTTTAAAAACGGGCGTTGGAACTGTTCTGCACTTGGAGAAAGGACAGTCTTCGGAAAAGAGTTGAAAGTGGGTATGTTGCCTATCATTTTTAGAAATTTGTATCAATCAGTTGCTATTCAAATCCTCACATCCCGAGATAACCGGAGAAATTGCTTGGCTCAACATTGTGCGTAATGAAAGCGCACAAGGTCATCTTGGATAACCTACTCAAATAAGAATTCACATGGTGCTTGGTCTTAAAGCCATAGATGAATTCCCTCATGGTCTAATGATAAAGGAGGGTACATGTTTTCACCACAGGTTTGTACCGTTGTAATAACCATAACCAATATGTCATATATTTTATTGTTCAAAGGATCCAGTGAAAAGTTTGAGTTAGTGTCATATAACACAGGCCTTGTCTTTCTAGCAAGTGGAGTTGTGAACATTTCTCGGTAGCTTATTTGAAGCCAGCACTGTAACAAAGCTCTTGTGAACATTGGCAGCCTCTCTATTCAGCCTTGCACAGTCTCAGGAGACGCATTCACTGGCCTTTATCCCCTTCTAATGTTGGGTGCTGTGGCTCTCACTGTAAGGATGTCGATCTTACCACGGGTATAAGTTACTTGGAGGAAAGCATCTAGGAAAAATTAAGATTTCTAATAAGATGTATTAAATTGCATGAACAAGGGAATATCAGTTCAGACCCTTAGCATAGATGGATGCTGACTTGGCATGGATGGCCTACAGTTAATATCAATGCATGTTACTCAGTGGCATCAATGTAGAGGCCATGTGGACCCATTTCTCCCCAAATATATGGGAGAAATGGGTCCTTCTGCCATTTCAAGTCTATTACATAATCCAGTTATGGTTACACACAGGGAAGATGGAAACCAATATAGCAGTACTGTTGTTCAAAAATACTTAACAAAAAATATAAATGTTTATGGATACATGGAAACATTTGGTTGTTTGTTAAGTGTGTGGCTCTGTTTGATGTACCTCTGCTGGGGTGAGGGGGATCATCTTTTCCTGCTGTTTAAGTGAAATGGTGGTCTTTCGCAATATGTTATACTATGAATGAGTGGTTTAGGACATTGAAGAGTCTGGCTTGGACAACCATGCCAAATAGATTGGTTTCACAGATCAGATTAGATATAAAGCAGAGTGGTCAGAAATGAATGCCATTGTTGCAGTGTAGCTGGAGTGGCTTGCAGCTTGCAAACCTGGGGAAAAAAATATCCAAAATGGGTGTTTTAGTCATCACAAATAGCATCTGTTTTTTTGTCATTCTTAGTCATTGTAAAAATACAGATGGTTTTTCTCTGGCAATTGTGATTCACATTAAATTCATAATATTTTGGGTCTAATTTGGAAGTTTGTTCTTCAGAGATAAAGAAGAGGTATGAGAATGGTCCTTTTTGATAATCACAATATCAACAGTAATATTTAGTTTAATAGTTTGTAGGTTTCAGTTTTCAGGTTTCCACCGGAGCCCAGTTACCAGGTATTCAATAATTAAATAATCATATGCTTTTATCCAAAGCACCCAAAACTCTTGGGGAAAGGTGAGCAGTCACACAACGGATGCATTAATGTGAGTTTTTTTCTCCAAGATGTTTATCAAAAACAGGGCAGATCCACATAGAGAATTTGGGTTGAGGAGGAAGTACAGAGGGATATATCATGTTTGTTTGAACCAAATTATACAAGAGGAGTGCGTTTACATGGAAATGATGGATCTAGCCATCAATTGCTTCTTGTTTACTTAGAGGGTATGTAGATAGGCCAACAGAATTATTTAGTTTCTATGAATATGCAGTTCTATCCTCCTCACTGTTGTCTCTTGCTGTAAGACTATTTCTATTGCCTTATTGTTATGACGCAGGAACTTGGTGAAGGATGTTCCCTATAAATCATGAAAGGTTAACTTTTAATTATTTGCCAATAAATCAAATCCCTCTGCGTAAATGATTTGTAAACTGGACTTGAGATAGCTAACGCCTCCATTGAGATCAGTGATGTTAACTCCCTATGAGATTAGAACCTCTGTACCAGCCTGTGATCAGATCAATAACTCTTCCTTCCCTACAGCCCTCTTATTCATCCTGCTATGTTGACTATACTGTGGAGAGATATTGTAGTTTAGAGGCAGGACAGTTTCCAGGTCACTTTACGGAATACTGCAGCCTTGAGTGATCTGTCAGTAAGACTCTGATGTAAGCTTCCACTCTGTTAATATTAAACTTCTTTCTGGGTAAATATTCAGATTCACTTCCTATTCTTTCTCTACCCTTGCTCATATGGTGATATTCAGTTAATTCAACCCATTCAGCATGAGATCAACTTATAGATCTCACAGAGATCTCCAAACTCCCAGCCTCTGTCTTACTAAGCAAGAACACAATCAGACCCTCAGCCAACAACATGTGAATATCTACCAATGAAAAACCAAACAGGAACATCAAATTCAGTGGCGATATTTGCTACCCTGGAAGCTAATGAATACATTCCACACCTAAGTCTACTGTGCTTGTGTTCCTCCCCAGGCAGTAAAGAGGCTGCATTCACCTACGCCATCATCGCGGCCGGGGTGGCTCACGCCATCACAGCGGCGTGCACGCAGGGCAATCTGAGCGACTGCAGCTGTGACAAGGAGAAGCAGGGCTTCTACAGTAAGGGCCAGGGCTGGAAGTGGGGCGGCTGCTCGGCGGACATCAGCTACGGCCTGGGCTTCTCCAAGGTCTTTGTCGATGCCCGCGAGGTCAAACAGAGTGCCAGGACACTCATGAACCTGCACAACAACGAAGTCGGACGCAAGGTACGTGACAGCTGCTTGTCTGTGGACTGGAACATTCTAGATTCAAAAAAACAGACTGGAATAAAGAGCCACGATGGGGCCAGTCGAACTTTGAAACTGTGCATGAAGTGAAGCAGTGCCAGTGAAGTAGGTAAAGACGGGAGTGTGGAGCCCAGAGTATGGGTTAATGACATGGATTAAGGAATGTATGGTAGTGCTCAGGAACCATGGCTGTTGTGATTTGTAATCTCCACCATGCTCCGGGACGACGGAGGCTGCCAGGGATCTGGGCACTGGGGCCAAGCTTAAACAGGCTGGGTAATAAAGAGGAGCTCTTAGGGGAAGTGGCAGGGTTTGATTACAGCCCAAATCTCAAGGCTGAACACAGATTGACACGGTCCAAGAAGGCAGTAGATTGGTCCCGTATGCTGGTTTCTGTTGGACCTGAAACCTGTTTCTCTAATATCATAAGCACGTATCATGGTGTCATTCATCAGGTTCAGCATGTAAGAAAATTGTTACTACTAGTGTTGATCGGAGATTTCAGTTTCTCTTATGGATTAACATTTTGTATGCATAAATCTAAAATTGCGGGTGGCTTGTGGCTTGTGGATGACCCCTGAGAAAGCAGAAATATATAGAGACTCGTTCACATTGTCAGATGACGGTTCCTGTGTGTCCATGGCTGCAGAACATTGCAAAGAGACTCAGACTCCAACCAGTCTGGAAGTCAAAGAACGAGCAGAATAATCTGCCAAACAGTCAGGGCGAGGCTCCTCTCTACCACACTGGAGTTACTGAAGAGGAAAGAAGCACCTCACAAGTCATTTCTGCTTCTCTCTCTCTCTCTTCTCTCTCTCTCTCTCTCTCTCTCTCTCTCTCTCTCTCTCTCTCTCTCTCTCTCTCTCTCTCTCTCTCTCTCTCATACACACACACACACACACACTCTTTCTCTCTCTCCCTCTTTGCCACAGAGACCTGATTCACACCGCCAACACGTACCCAGACAGACTGAAAAGACTGCTCTCACACATTGTGTACAGCAGTTCACTGCTGTCTTTCTGTGTGGGGCCTGAATTCACATTTGCTTATCTGGACAGCTAAATTGCCTCTCAGTAAACCGACTACACTCGTGGATTCAGACTATCAGTGGTTTTCCTTTTTTCCCTTCACTCTGGTAATAAATGGCCTCTCTGTTTTGATAGTTCTCCCCCTCCTTTATTTATGCTAATCAAAGCAGTGACACTGAGCAGGAGCGCGGTTCACAGCTACCAGGTCGAATACGAGCAGACAAAGGCTGTCACAAGTGTTGGTCACAGAACCACTGATGGATTAGGGACTGGGGAGCCAAGGAGTGGATGAGACAGAGGGCTTACAAACATGTTTTCTCAGCTCTCACTGGCCCTTTCTGAGGAACACAAGTTGACTTGTTTGTGAATCAAGTTGCATCAATGTGCAAATGTAGTCATCCTAGATGTGTTGTTGTTTTGGGACATAAAGAGGAAAAAAAACTACCTAAAAAGAGTGAGTGATGTTTGAGAAAATGAAAGCAGATTTGTCATGTTTTTTTATTTCCCTTGAAAGATACTTCTGGTTGTCATCAGTACAGGATCCAGTAATCCCAGTCACTCAGCACGTGGTGTTGACACTCCTGACGTTTCTGTTTGTGTGTGGTGATCACACACAAGGAGCCTGCAATCTGATACAGAAGTTTGGCTTCTGTACATACCACAGAGCTATGGTAGAGTTGGGTTCTCCCCAACACTGTAATTTAATTCTCCAATGTGTATTTCACATGAAGTGAGAATAATCACAAAAGTTTTACTTTGTTAGGTTGTGTCATTTTAGTTTGCAACATAGTTTTTTACACAAATGTACACATACACTCTACACTGTTTGTTTGTTTGTCAGTGTAGCTGTGAGTCTAACCTGTGTTGGTGGTTTGTATTCTAGATCCTGGAGAAGAACATGCGTCTGGAATGCAAGTGTCACGGTGTTTCAGGCTCCTGCACCACCAAAACCTGCTGGACTACACTTCCCAAGTTCCGCGAGCTTGGTTACATTCTCAAAGAAAAGTATGCCCATGCAGTGCACGTGGAATCAGTCAAAGCCAGCCGCAACAAGCGGCCTAAATTCCTCAAAATCAAAAAGCCCCACTCCTACCGGAAACCCATGGATACGGACCTGGTGTACATAGACAGGTCTCCCAACTACTGTGAGGCGGACACTGTGACAGGAAGTATGGGGACGCAGGGCCGGGTGTGTAACAAGACAGTGATGCAGCAGATCAGTGGCTGTGACCTGATGTGCTGCGGACGGGGCTACAACACACACCAGTACTCCCGCGTGTGGCAGTGCAACTGCAAGTTCCTTTGGTGCTGCTACGTCAAGTGCAACACCTGCAGCGAGAGGACAGAGGTGTACACCTGCAAATAAGAGTATTTATTGGTGTGTGTGTGTGTTAGCATGGACACAGGAACAACCTCTAGGATGCGGTTTTGCTTTCCAGCCATAGACAGAACTTAACGGAGGATGGAGCAGTGATGGTATTTGCACATGAGGCCCTCGTCAGACTCTTTAAGGATAAACACTGGGATGCCTGTGCTGTCTGCAAACAGGACTTGGTGGCTTCAGGACATGAACATTGACACAGTTTGTCTCATAGTTGTCTTTGGAGGGCCAAGGTGTTGCTTCTATCTAGAACTATAACAGGGCTGCGGGTATTGTATACACTGGCATGTGAATGGAGAGCAGGTAGATGGATACATACCCCAATGCTCCTCACTCATGCTGGATCAGATTGCTGGACTGTGCTTACTACTGGAGTTATCTGCTTCTGGCTAAATAGGATACTCATACCTATGCACAAAAGAAATTAAAACTGCCATCGGGAATATTTAACACAATGTATCTAGAGCAAATAAATGATATTAATTTATTCTATAAAACAACTACTGATTTTGTCATTTTGGAACTGTAAGTCTTGTTTGAATAGATGAGGAACTTTTCTTAATTGGAGTTTTGTGTTTTTGTATACATCCTAATCTAGAACATGCTATATACAGTAACACACTGGAATTGAATCAGCCTGGGATATGGTTTTAGACACATGTTCCAGATAAAGGTGGGGATGATGAGGCCACATGGTTTCTCTCTGTTTGCTGCTAGTCTGGAGAAGCCCATTTTTGTTAGTTTTTGTGCATCAGCTCTCCTGTACTCTGCAGGGACTATGTTGATGACAACGCTCACTTCAAGCTGACTGTTTAACAATAATAAGTCATAAAAACAATACAAAAAACAGACACATTTTCCACTTTTGGTAAATATTGGTAAATAGAGTATATTTTGTAAAAGCTTATTTTTATATGAATGTCTTATTTATACCATTGTATCTTTTCTGACAGACTTTGATATCAAATTGTTCCCTGACCCCTGTGTACAAATCATGTGAAACAGCTGAACCTGTATGTGCTAATCTGCTGCCACTGTCCTCACTGTAAACTGTGTGACTGAAAGTGTGAGTTAGTCTCCGTTGATATTTGGCTGTGTTTAAACTGCTGTTTTACTGCATTTCATGACTAGTATGGATGGAATACAGAAACAGGACAACACTAACAAGCCATGGCTCTGAGGGTTTGATTTCACTTCTGTAATACACTGGTATGGCAAGTCCCATTGAGGAACTGATAATGGTTTATACTGGCTGTACTGGCTATTGAGACTGAAGAGAAACACTGGGATACAATGGACATAGGCCTCTATTAATTACACATAAATAACACATTAAATAGATGTTAATTAACAAAGGCTTTATCTCTTTGAATGGTACACGACATACAAGTTCATTGTAGGGATTTATGCTGCCATTATAACACGGGCCACACATACTGTAGCCTAGAAAGGGAGAGGAGATATCATAGAGGGATCATGCAGATCAATCTATCACCACAGAGCTCATCCTATGGAAGCAATCTGTACCCCAAGAAGCCCAGAGAGAGAGACATTCTTTCAGAGGGAAAGTTATTCAGGCTTAATTGAGGGTCCATCTTGCAGACTGGGAAGCAGTTGAATGTGTTTGAGGAGAAAAGCGTTTGTGCCCTAATGGTAGGGTGCTGGTGTAATTGATGAGGCTGGTTGGGCTGGCTGTCACGGTGATGACTTGCTCAGACGGGAGGAGTGGGAGCTGTCAGGTGATAGATGACTTGCACATCTGCTTCATTCACTCGCGGGCCACTAGTTGCTACAACAACTCACACTGTGCCAGAGAAAATGCAAGGCAGTCTCCAAGAGAGGCAGAGCCGCTTGTCAGGGAAATGTTAACGATGCTAAAGCTCACAGTCGTTAGATTCCACTCCCATAGGCCTACACTAGAGGACCGGGGAGACACATCCAAGGTGTTGATGGAAAGTTAGGTTACCAGAGAGTTCTTGGAATAGAGAAGCTCAGAATGACACCTGCATAGTGCACATTTCCTCTCATATCTACAGTAAGGGCCTTGTTCACCACAATGAGGTCCAGCTTTAACAGTATACTGGTAGGTCAGTTTGTCCTGGGATGACCATAAGTAGCTGTTGTAAGCCCAGCCTTTACTGCAGGTTAATGTGTGGATACAGATGACCCGTCAGAATAAAGAGGACAAGGGTCTAAGAGGGATAATAATGGTGTATTCTGCTCTGCTGCCTGAAAAGCTTTCAGCTTTCATAATATTGATACAAAAGAGTTCGACATAAGAAGAGGCAGCTGCCCAAACAGCACTGGTTAAAGTTAAACCAGGTTTGTGTCACTCACATCACATTAAAGAAGTACTTAAATGCGTGTACAGCCCTCTTACATCTCAGAGGGCTTAATATGGGTCATCTATTTGCACCAATTCATTTTCACTTAGTCATGTCTTCAGTTAACCTTTCAATGACTTGGTCGAATCTCACGCTTGAGTACATGACTTGAATGAGCTGTTCTGAGCGCTAGTACTCTCTAACAGTTTAGTTGAACTGTTGTTGATTGATGAACCATTTAGTATGCACATGTGCTATTTTGCTCTTTAGTGAACCTATGGTGTACATATAAATAAGAATTTGTGTTCAACTGTCTGTCTTCAAGTCGCTGTGCTGGTGAGTCAGGTGCAGCTACCACAACAGAGGTTAAAGTCACCCCCCTCTGTCATCTCACCAACACAAACAGCTTTGTTCTTTGACATCACAGCATAAGCCAGACACCCTACAGGATCACTGAAATACTAATTATACTCTTAGCTCTGTTTACCCATAAACAAGTCCATATCATTGCCAAGACATTGAGGGGTGTAATTAATGTGCCTATGAAGTGGGGTTGTTTCACCCTTTGGAGTATAGTTTACAAACAAACAAATACGCACACGCACGCACACAGAGGCTGTTACCAAGCAAGCACCTGCAGTACCTGGAGATTGGTGGTAGTGTTGATTTATGGTAGCTAGTCTGGCTGGCAGTGTTGATGCTGGAGGCCTGCCATGGCTTCCCTATCTGCTTCTGTGACCTGTAGCATTAGGGCAGCCACTCAGTCTGCTCGAGCCAGCATTTAGCGTCTAAATCAATCATTTTTCATTCAAAACACTTATAAATGATTCATTCAAACAATTTTTCTGCAACCCAAAAAAATTTATGCAGACTTTTCTGAATGGTAATAAGTCAACAGATATTTTTTCTTGAAACTTTTAAGTATACATGCCTTCATTGGCTGAGATTGGAGTTTTATTTTGACATGTAAAAACGTGATTAATCTTTGCTCTGCTCTCCTTACATTCCAACTGCTGCATTGTTTCAAGTCTATGTAACCATTCAGATAATTTGTATCTTCTAAAGATACAAATTACAGGAATCTCTCTGACGTTTCTCTGTAAACAGACTGTTTGGATATAAACACATATAACAAAACGTATTCGATTTATTTCAAAAGATCTATTGTATTAACAATTAACAAATGGGACACTGTCTTAATTCCTAGCAACTTTGTGTGTCAGTGCAACAATGATCAGTTTCAAACATTTCACTCAAATCAAGACACCACTGAAGCCAATTATTTGGAGAAGACAAGAGAGAAAATGTGCTTTCCACTCTATCTCTGCCTCTCTCCTTCTCTCGGTCCATAAATCTTCTGACACATAATTCTGTCAGTCATACTTTTGTTTTCCTTCTGGTTGGGACATGCACAAGTACCTGAGCGCTGCACAGTAAATTGCAGAGCACAAGGTTGTCTTTATGTGATTCCTAAGATATGGGCATAGTGCTTTTTGTACACCTTCTTAACAGCCTGGTGTTTGAGGCACTGCGATGGAGGCTAGAGATAGCAGACAATATCCACTCCTCATAAGAGAGATCCTCCGCTGTTTGGCTCAAAGCAGCCCTCACTGGGTCTATCAGACTACCTATGGTCTATCTGATTTCCCATGTAAACACTGGTCAGATAGCCTCCTGGTATTGTTACTGGCAGCAGGGAACCAGAGGGAGTTCGGACAGAGGCCTGAACTGCTCTCTAGGGGGCTGTTGACGAGGCATCGTCCCCCAGAGGATCCTGGCTCGTTCAAACAGAGTCTGTGGTTTAGAAAGTTCATGAAATATGTAATCAAGGACTGTGATGCGTCTTAGGAAAATGGGAGAAATGAGACCTTTGAGTGCACTGCTTAAAGACCGCCTTTGATGCTTGTGCATGAGCTGTGGAGAATAAAGTTCTATCTCTAAAAGATCAGGGCACCCCATATGATACTTTTCAGTGTTTTCTTTCTTCCCCAGAGTGGTTTGAAACCGGGCTATGGAGGACCCTCATGCCTGCCCCCCCAGAAGACGTCACCTGAGCTAAGCTTACAGTAATCCTCCGATGTCTCGGGCGTCCTGACACGGGATGTTTTTAACAAAAACACCAAACTCACTCTAACCCCACAAGGCCCAATGGCTTTTGAGAAATATCACTGATCTTCTTCCAGCAACGTGCCAGACAGTCAAGCAGGCAACCAGCCAATTAGCCAGGTAGCTTACTACCTAGCCAGACAGTCCACCCTGATTTGCCCCTAAAACAATAACATTTCCTATCCTTAACCATTTCCTCTTGGTTTGACAGTGTAACATGTTCAAAACTTTCTACATTCCCCCAGAGGCTCATCTAGACTCCGTAGTTGCCGAATGATTACGAAACCTTAAAAAAAATTGTGTTCACCATACAAGTTCAACACATAACTTACAGAACAGGCAGGGATGGGGTGGAGGAGCAAGACAGCATCACCATTTAAATGGAAACAAAGCCAAATCTCCTTTCTTCATTTGTATTACTCATACTCCTCAATGATCTTCCTCAAGCTTGTCAATGTCACATTTCTTTGATGTTCAGGTTGTGATGTCTCCCTCACTGTGAGAAAAGGTGCACAAACAAGTCATTGTGCTGTAAACATTCTGTGTGTACTTTTCTGATGGTGTCATAGCTTCCAGCCTCTGTCTTTTGGCTAAGAGGTTCAGAGGGAGCTGCAATGCATTTTCTACTCTAGCATATTGCTGCTTGTCCAGACATGCTTCTAAATGTATCATTGCAGAAAGCCATGAAACAATTTGAACTGATGCTGCCAGTTGAAATAACTAAACCATGTGGTCAGGGCTATTATGTCATTAATCTTCTGCTGTTCAACTTATGATGTTCCAAGCGATAGAAACACTCTCACGTTCAGCTCAAATCAAGTCAAAAGATACCAGAAAATAACACTTTTGAAGTATAGGCCCAAACCTTCATAAAGGTCTCAAATGTGGACTGTTTGAAAACCTGAGATATTTCAAGGCCGTTGACCCCCCTGTCATTCCTGTTACAGTAGATCAATATGATACAACAAGGGAGGATGGATTTATAGCCCAGTTACAGAGCTGGTTCAGTAAATATGTCCAAGTAAAGATGACTAACTAACTTTAGAAGCATCTAATATTGCAGTGCACCATGCACAGAATCCAATAGACATGGAACTCTTGATCTGATACAATGAACATGATACTAAATGATGTTTTCTGTCCCTGACTAAATAAATGTCAGCCAATGTTGGCTGTAAACAGGCCTGACGACAGGCCTTAGTAGGGCCCTGGTGGTTGCTATCTCTGGTCAATCTCCCAACAGAGGACTAATTCAAAAAACCAAACCTTGAAAACTGACCATACATTTTCTTCTCAGTCCCTGACACTTTTTGAAGAACTGAGTTGAAGTAACATAATGGCCTCCGGTGTGAGAATAAAGCTAGAATGACAGTTGTAGATGATACTACAGTTCATCTAGGGGTCAAAGGTTGGTCTTTGGGGCAGGGAGGGGCCACAGCTGGAGTCAACTAATGTCATGGTAATGAGATAGCGAATGGAACAAAAGATGGGATATAAAGAGAGAGATGAGGGTGAACAACAATCTTTGTTCTTGTCCAGACACCAATCAGAGGATACTTTCCCCAGCCTTAATGGTTTTACAGGCGTATTCAACTGACCCAGGAATGGTTCAGGGGCGTGTGAGAGTCAACTTTACTGTACAGTAAATAAACAGATGTGGTTTACTACTGCAGAATGTTGAGTCATTGTTAACAGCATAGAGCTGATCACATGCTGTTCACTGGGATGTAGAGTTTGGCCTTAAAATAGAGACAAAATGATTGGGCGGGTTGGTGAGCAGCACAGTGGGCTGTGCCCCTTGACCACAGGCCAAGCAGGTGGACTGTGAATCTGGCACGAGGACAGAAGACCAGAAGATCTTCAAGCCAAGGACCAAACCCTGCCTGCCAGGCACTGACAGAAAAAAACATTAGGACACGTCACAGTGGTTCCTCTGCTGGGCCGGTGGAACAGTGAGGAAGGATGTTCCCATTCAAAAGAGCTCCCAAAGGGGGAAAGGCTATACTCTTAACACTGTCATACATTGTCACCTGTATCTCCCTTGGATGGAAAAAAAATTGTGACAGTATTGTCAGCCGCCACCGATACTGGTACAATCACTTCCATCATAAATTAGAAAATGTCTAAAGGGCTGGTGTCTAATAACAGGATCAGCAACAAAGGGATGTCTGCTACAACACAGTCTCAATGAGGGGGGAAGCTGTCTATAATACCTTTAATGGTGGCGGCCAGGAAGACAATGTAAAGGGGGAAGAGAAGAGTACACACCAAAAGGGTCCTCTTGTGTGACTGGTGACACAGGATATATGACGGATGTCTTTTCACCTGCAGGCGGCACATTGAAAAGTATAAAAGGCCTGCAAATCTATTCATACCGTGTCTAGGTTCTGAAAGTTACAGTGAAGAAAACCCCCAAAATTGGATCTTTGCCGTCATCCACGCACAATTCTCTTTGGGCCCACACTTATAACTGATCATCTGTTGGTGTTTGTAAGTGACGATGTGTACAGTGGCAATGGGAGGAGAGCCCAACTCCTGTACAAGATGCAGCTGCTGGAGGAAAGATCCCAGGTGAGACCTGAGCTGGCTCCACCAGAGCTGCTGCCTCCAACAGGTGGAAGCATGCTGCAGGTGGCAGGCCTTCAAAGGCAGTAGGGGAGACAAGTTAAGGCATCAGACAACTACTGTAGATCCTAGTTCCGAATACTGTAAGGAGGCAGCATGGACTATGCACTATGCATTTTTGAACAGACTGTGCATCAGTAATGACGAAGAGAGTAAGAGTTACCTTCTTGTCGTTACCTGTTGACATACCTCATGTGTTATGACTCAAATGTGTTGAATCAGTAATAAATAAAAACCCAATGAGAGCTCCTGATGTTGATGACTTGTTGTCCTTATTCATTGTACAGTACAAGTCCAGAAGAGGATTTTTCTTCCACCATCACAGTGAGTGTACATTAAGTAAATGTATATTTGTCAGTCCTCAAAGGAACACCTCAGGTAAAGACTTCTCAAACACCCTGAAGTGGATCCACTCCTCACCTGTATGAAGTCAAAGCAGGATCTTTCCAGAAGGATTAATCCCTAAATGTCTAATTAAGTGACTAGTCACAACAGGTAAATCCCACCTGTACAATGGTGATCTAAACAAGAATCAGGGCTCAGGGCTTGCCAATGCTGTGGAGGAGTATCGAGAATGGTTGGCCACTGAAAGCCTAATCCTGGTCCTTGAATGTGTTTTGTTCTCTCAAGGAAGCAGCAGCTAGAGAGAGAGCAGGGAACAGAGCTGGCGAAGTTAGGCCAGTGGTGTCTATCCAATCCTGATGTCCACTTCCTTTGATGAAGCAAAATGTAGCTGTTTAAAATGGCACAGTTTGTGTGGCACAGAGAACATTGAGGAAGAGTCGCCCCCTAGAGAGAAGGAAAGGTATTGTAGAACATCAGAAACGTATCCACAGCAATGTATGTGTGGGTTTGGGTGAACAAATCTCATTGAAAATCTCAGCAGTAATCTTCATGTTATTCTTTTGAGTAGCCCTCACTACAGTACTACCTATATTTTATTAACCATGTTGAATTCGGGTGGGACACCGCAGTGAAAACTGCGAAATAACACCGATGTTTGGGTCATTTTTATGTATATCAAAATGTTAAAACGTGACAACAGAGACAGTATTTTTTCTTGAGAAAAGACACATACAGTATCACCTCAGTGGGGCCCCTTCTTAAGTACTGGAGACTCACTGCTCCACTCTCCAGAGACGCCGGCAATATCCACAGTCAAACTGTCCTCAGGGCAATTCCATTCCTCTAATGTCCCTCTCTGTGTAGACTGCAGTTGTCGGCATTGGGTCATATGATGATATATCTGTGAACAATGTCAGTGGAAAAATTCCATAATCATGAACGCATTTACCTGCATGTAGACCTGCAGTACAGAGGGACAGGAGAGGAGGAGAGTGTGTCCTGACAGTGAAATGAGGAGCGAAAAAACAAAGCACCCAAGGACGTCTGGAAAGTCCCGCTGGGGACAGAATACATGTCCATTAAGCTCACTCAGTCAACCTCACTGATGAATTGCTGTACATAAAGACTGTGGAGGAAGGTGTGGCTGCTAGGTGAGGTTTAATGATTACAGGAAAGGCCAGAAGCTGGTCATTCTAAAGAATTTTAAGTCAGCTGTGGGAGCCTAATCCGCTGTCATCTGAACAAAAACTCTTTGAATGGGTGATTTAACAGTATCTGTTCATTTGCTACACTCCACCCAATACACAGAGCTCAGGCTACATGCTCACTTCATAAAAGCAATAACATACCTCAAGTGCTCCAAGGCAGAGATCAGTTCGAAACTGTACAGTGACAGATTCAGAGAGCCACAAGGTTCAAAAATTGAGATTAAGACTGAAAAGGTATGGTTTTGTTCACCGTATGTCTGTATCTGGATGACTGGATGTACCTCACAATGTAAGAAAGTCACGGTTCCCAAGCAGCCTCAGACCAGTCAGGCAGGTTTGCTGTAATTACATGAAAGAGATTGCAGTCCCTCCAGGGTTTTGGTCATATCTGGGAGAATGAGAGAGAGAGTTAGAGAGAGACACACGTAGAGAGAGAGAGAGAGAGAGAGAGAGAGAGAGAGAGAGAGAGAGAGAGAGAGAGAGAGAGAGAGAGAGAGAGAGAGAGAGAGAGAGAGAGAGAGAGAGAGAGAGAGAGAGAGAGAGAGAGAGAGAGAGGGAGAGACCTGTGCTAGCTGAGTGAACTGATATTGGTGGAAAGATAGTTGAAGGAGATTCTTCCTAAAAAATATACATGGCTGTTGTAGCACATATTATAGTTAAACAATATTTTAAAAGCATAATGCAATGTTAACCTATTGAAGCAATCTTACATGAACCAGAGGTTGTGGGGAGGAACGAGGAAGAGAGAGGAATCTGTCAGGAACGCAGTACCACCAGTAGTCTACCAGCTGCGTTATAATATCAACACTGCTGTTAACGCATCAAGAGAGTCATCATGCCAACCATGACAGTAAATCAGTCAGAGGAGGCCACACTCAGTCAGAGGAGGCCACACTCAGTCAGAGGAGAGGCCACACTCAGTCAGAGAAGGCCACACTCAGTCAGAGGAGGCCACACTCAGTCAGAGGAGAGGCCACACTCAGTCAGAGGAGGGGCCACACTCAGTCAGAGGAGGCCACACTCAGTCAGAGGAGGCCACACTCAGTCAGAGGAGAGGCCACACTCAGTCAGAGGAGGCCACACTCAGTCAGAGGAGGCCACACTCAGTCAGAGGAGAGGCCACACTCAGTCAGAGGAGGGGCCACACTCAGTCAGAGGAGGCCACACTCAGTCAGAGGAGGCCACACTCAGTCAGAGGAGGCCACACTCAGTCAGAGGAGGCCACACTCAGTCAGAGGAGGCCACACTCAGTCAGAGGAGAGGCCACACTCAGTCAGAGGAGAGGCCACACTCAGTCAGAGGAGGCCACATTCAGTGACAAGGATGCAAGGACTGACTGAGGGCTGACACATTCTTTGGGCAGTGTGCTCTTCAAAGTTCTTGCAACCCAGGCTGGTCTACAAGAGCATTCCGTTTCAAACTTCTCTTAGAATTTATGTATTTGATAAAATGAAGAAAGGAGCATTCCTTCAGTTCTGTGCCAACCTGCTTAAATGTATTTGCACAAAGAAGAATTATACCACGTGTAGGAAAACAACACTAGATTGACGGCGTTGGCAGGTTAATCCAGTCATTTGAAAACCCAGGAGCAGAATGATTTAAGATGGTTGTGGGTAAAGCAAAACAACAGTCAACATACTCCTATGGCTTAGTTAAATAAGCTGTCTTATACTAATACCCAACACTTATTCAGTACTGCTGTAAAAACAGGTTTACAGTGTATTGCATACTATAATCAACTAATCAAGTGACAGTATCCAAAAAGCCTAGAGGTATTACTAAACCTGCTGTGATCTGGCTCCTAGAGGCCTGCTGGTACTAGCTACTGTAGCTAGTTAGGTAGATATGGAATATACTGCACCCGCCTTTATGGGAGTAACATAAACTCCCTATGGAAAATGAAAAGATGATGGGGTTTCATTTGGCTGCTGTGGCTTGTGTTCACAAGTGCCAATTTCATTGTGGTAAACAGTTTTGTTTGTTTATCATTGTTTATCTTCTTCTTTTTCCTAAAGGACTTATGAGTGTGTGTGTTATTGCAGGCATACCTGTTGTCATGTCACATCTTTAGGACATGTTCCAACACCAACTTTACAGGGCATGTCATTAATCTGTATTTACTAGGTTGTACCACCTGCAAAAGAACCAATAGGCGCTTTATCCAAATATAACACAATTAAACAGATTGGTACATTTATATATTTAAAAAATATATATTTTTCTTAAGATTCATATTCCTTTGGGATCAACATGTCACAACAGAGTCTGCAGTCAGTCCACAATTGCACCTTGAAGAGGAAAACTTTATTTTGGAATAACAAACACTTCAAGCCAGCTCATTACCTCAATGAAACTCCTCTTTCCTAAGACAAGCCTCAACTCTTCATCACTAAACTACTCTACCCTGTGCTCATCCAACAATTTATTACCATGCCTAAAATCCACTAAAAGCAGACAGTGTGCATTCCTCAGCTAGTTTGTTACTCACGTCTCTGAGACAGACAAGGAGACTGGAATTCCTAAAACCAGCTGAGAGAGATGTCAGGTATGAGGGCTTGGATCCAACACCCTTCAATGGATTCTGCTCTCAGTCCACTGATAGCAGACTCACGTGAGTAGTTCAAAGCAACATGGCGGACAGTACACCATCATCTAGCTTTCCATGTATCACTCCATGTACTTCTATCAATGGACAAAGTTGACCATGGGTGTCTATCTCAGAGAAAACTGGAAGAGAAGAAAGTTAAAGTTTTCCTTCTAAATGGTATGAGAGAATTTGGAGACTAATCCTTGGTTTGGTAACATTTGTCTGTTGTTTGATAGTGACACACAAACACAAATCTATCTGTTCTGCCAACCTTAGATCTGCAACAGGTCTGCTTTACCTCATGTTCTTCTGTGGGAACAAGTCTGGAGCTAACCTATAGAGGAAGAATGTGGTAGAGTCAATGAGGTACATTAGAAAATTACACATCTACACTGGTGGCACTGACCATTTGTTAAAGTAGCCATGCTATAACTAAAAAATGAACTGAAACTGTTGATCATACAAAAGACATGTTGAGGTTGATAAGTGGTTGTTGTGATTGAGACATAACTCAGCAGCAAAGCTAAGTGGCGGTTCTCTAAGATGACAGATAGGCAGCAATATTTCTTCCAACATACCTGGTAGAACTTCCTGTGTCAGAGGTTAAACATGTCTTTCTGTCAGTAAAAAAAACCCAGTCAGCCACACTCCACACTGAGACTTGACTTGATTCTACCATGACAGGGTCACTTCATCTGAATGAACAATACGGATTTAAGATAATGAACAAGAGGTTTCTGCAGCCGCAACTTCAAAGTCTGGCTGCAATTCCCACAGATGGGCACTGTTTGTTTCAAAGCATCGACACTAAAAGACCTTTGAGGCCACCCAGAACTATGTCTCTCATAACACAAATATCATCAGGCCAGATAAGAGTTAAGCCAAAGTAAATAGGAGCTTGTTACCTGTGTTTGCCAGGAGACTCTATGGTAAGCCAAAAAAATCTTGGAAAGTTGCACAACATGGTTATCAGACTAGGTGCTGAAGAGTATCTCTCCCACCTGTAATTAGTACCAATGTGCACTGATGACCCTAGATTAAGAACACTGTTAATCAAAAGCAAAGGCATTCAAACAGAATGTATAGACCAGAGCAATATCACAGCAAGGACACTGCTCATCCTGAGGTTTCACAGTGGTTTCACAATGCTCAGAATTGCATTTTCTTGCAAACATGGACCAGCAGGGAAAGAATTCCTGTGTGTTTCTCAAGTGAACTACCCATTTCTGTCTGGTTCATTGCGATGCATTAGAATCTGAGTACAATCAGGTGTTTTCAGGATTCAAAGGAGATATGGATCTTCAGGCTCTGGCCACGGTACAAGGCCTTGTTTCCATGGATACAGCTGGCTCAGAGCAATCTGTGTGTGTGTGTGTGTGTGTGTGGGTATGTGAAACTGTGTGTGTACGGGTGCATGTTTAGTCCTCCTGCACCATACATGCACCACACACAGATCACAGGATC
The DNA here is from genome assembly GCF_038355195.1 of Osmerus mordax. Taxonomy (NCBI): domain Eukaryota; kingdom Metazoa; phylum Chordata; class Actinopteri; order Osmeriformes; family Osmeridae; genus Osmerus; species Osmerus mordax. The sequence goes on from NC_090056.1 coordinate 10,829,596, forward strand.
CTATACAGAACAGCATTGAAGGAAACGTGGAAAGGCAAGCTATCAGGTGCTATAGTTCTCTCCCTAGCATCTGAATATCATACACTCTGCAGATAACATATGCCTGGACATCTATATATATTTAGTGTGTGTGTGTTTGTGTGTGTGTGTGTGTGTGTGTGTGGGGGGGGGGGGGTGATGAGTGTTGTTAACCCTGTAAGACCCGATTTAAAATTTCAACATCACCTTTAGCTCTCCAAAAAACACATTTGCAAATACGATTTTTTTTGAATGAGCACATTTACATAACCAATGGGTCCTATTATCTTGCCTTGCAATGCTATTGGATACATTTGGTCTTTCAAAAAAAAAGAAATGAGCAATTAAAGAGCTAACGGTGACGTTGTAATTTTACAACAAGGGGTCTTACAGGCAAAATACCAAGGCAAGGTCTCAGGCATACATCAGTGCTCTGAAATACAATACACGATGCCTGAATGTATTTCTAAAGTGAAACCACCTAATCAACCTCACCGTCATAATGTGATTTGGGCAAAAAAGTTGTCAAGATTTTCTGGAGCACCCCCAAAAGACAATCCTGCTCACCTCAGATCAAGTTAATTAATAAAAAGAATAGATTTTGCTTTTAAATCTGATTAAGCAGAAAGGAATGCACCTCTACTGTCAGTTCAGCCTGAAGGCTTTGTCCTGCACCAAACATGTTTTTGTAGTTGAGAAAAAAACACTAATGGCATCTACTGCTGAACTTACTGAATGGGCCCTCAAGCTACTTTCAGTTAGAGCTGTCCTCTATGTTCACTGTATATTTCTGAACCACAACAAGAAAACAATCTAGCAGTATCCTGTGGAACTTACAGTATGCACAGACAGTGCAAAATGACAGACAGTACATTACACAGACAGAGATCCTGAAGCTCATATTCAAACCATCCAGTAGACTGGTACTTCTGAAACATTTTCACTAACAAAGACTGCAGATTGACAGAAAATCAGTCTGTAAGACAAGCCATCTATACTGTCTTTACTGGTTAACCCAGCCTTAATCATAACATTCACAGTTCAGTTGGTGCTTGGGTCAAAGCCATAACTAAGAAAGAGGTGGCACGCATGCACCCTGCCCGGGACTGTCACGATTAATGAGGCTTCCCTGCCAGAGAGTCCCAGAGAGAGAAAACAAGCTGAATGAAAGACCTGACTCTAGTGCAACAATAGGATTGTGGTTGTCAAATCGGGAATTCCCACTCTGGGTAATTAAGAAGTCTTAACCACCGATCGTACAAAACTGATTCATCAGCTGCTCAAAGACTGTTAATGGTGGGGTTTTCACAGCTAGTAAAAACACAATCAAATGTAAGATGTTGAGAGTATTACTAAAACATGAATGCAAACATATATCTACTGTATTTTTAACAGTTCCAACATTTCTGTGAGAAAAGTAAACGTGTCTTTTCAAAGCATCAATGCATTGCGTTAATTTTGGTAGAGACAAACAAGAGAGGCACACCATAGAACACATTTCCAACCATAGCAGTGATTATGGAAGAGGTGAGAGGCAAGAGGAATGGGAAGCAGAGAGGCTGCATTCATTTCACACAGCCTGGGGTGCAGAGAGGATATGGCAGTCGTTTTCATACTGGCAGCTGTTTGATCAGGCCTGTAGCTGGAGGTAGGATCTTAACTCCTCATCAGATTCAAAAGAGACACCGCTGCTCCTAAGCACTGCAGGCACTTTCCATTAAACACATCTGAATTACTGCTGCACACTGGGATGAGCCCCCAAAACCTCGAACTAGGCCTGGTTCTCTTCTACATTAAAAAAGAGGAGACAAAGTGACCTAAGTGACACGTGAGTGTAAAATGTACCCTTCAACACACCCCTTGCTCTGCTTTTACCACAGCCACTGACTGTGAAAGCTGGGAGGGATGCTTGCATGTCTCTCCAGTGTGTTGTTCATTATGGTTATCAGTGTCGTAGTAGATGACTGATATAGAAAGGTGCGTACAGTCAGCTGTGTATGTGTACGATACGACTGACTGCACAGGAAAGCGTCTCCATGGATTTGAGCCGAAGCTGGAAAGCTGATGCAGTCGCATTCCGGAAGGTTTATGATGTGAAACACCAAAGGCAAGGAAACAATGATCACATTCATGACATGTCATTCTCTTCCTCTTTTATCTGAGGAATTTGTTGGGATTTTTTCATAACATAATGTGTCCACCTCAACCAGAGTGGGCCTTTGTTAAAAGTCAGAGACTTGACCTCATTCTCACTCAGACAGAAGCAAAGGGAGGAGCTCCCTGCTCAGGTATAAGGAGTCAGGTGGCAGAGCGGTTAGGGAAGCGGGCTTGTAATCAGAAGGTTGCCAGTTCGATTCCCGGCCGTGCCAGATGATGTTGTGTCCTTGGGCAAGGCACTTCACCCTACTTGCCTCGGGGGAATGTCCCTGTACTTACTGTAAGTCGCTCTGGATAAGAGCGTCTGCTAAATGACTAAATGTAAATGTAATGTATAATGCTGTTCCCCTGCACAGCGCTGAGCAAACCTGGATAGGAAATACATCAACTATGACTGAAAGAAAGAGATACACACAAAAGGGTCACTTTTTACTTGATTGTCTCCATGCCAGACCACATTCAGTACACCATTCTGTTGTCATGTTGTGCTGCTTTTTTTACATGGGGAAGAGAAGGAAGCCACTAAAGGTTGTTCTGTGATATTTGTCATCCCATACGTACCCATGAACCTTTATGGACACCACATCACCCACCTCCAACTGCAACACTACCCCATTGGACCCACTGTCTTCACGATCTTCAGGATGATGGAAACTATCACCATTTACTACAATGGGATTGTCATTCAGGAACAGTCTTGATATATGAACTGCATGAAATTCAGGTTCATACACAAAATAGCATGTGAATCTGAAGAAATACATTCCTTTCGTGGGTGCTGTGAAGTAACCTATGGCAGAGAGAAAGAGTTCACCTTCTGGGTTAACAGTGATGTCAGAGAAGCTTTGCTTTGGGGAGTTTACTTTACTTTACACACTGTACCTGTAAAAGGGCTGTAATGATTTCCAATGTTTGTGAAGACATTTTCGTAGATCAAAGTGAAGTCACCAGACACAGTTCCCATGTTCCCATCACCAGATGCCAACAGCGAGGCGGAAAATGCTACTTTGCCAGCTGCGAAATGGATAAAGAAGAAATATTTATCTTTTTTAAACTCCCTTATACACACACTCACAGACACAAATTGCATGAAACTGCGTTTCATGACTTGTCTGATAACTGTACTGTAGTTGACCTGGGCTACAGTACCTGCTATGACCAACTAATTCCTTACTTGCCAGCTCTTCCTTTAAATCGTCCACCTGACTTTCACTGACTATCAATCTATGCTCCAGATCCTGCAGCTTCAGATACGTGGCTTCAAGTTCCACATTTTGAGCTGTGGACAAGCAGACAGAAGTAATCAAATACAGTATGTATTGCATGTGGGTACAGCATATTAATATCCGTTTGATTTCAATGTCTTACCATCGTTCTGCTTCTGCAGCTCTTCTCCACAGCTCTCAGCTGCAGTCACTCTGTTCTCCATCCACCTCAGGTCCAATTTCATTTCAGTCACTTTGTCTCTCAGAGTTGCAAACTCTGTCCAGATGTCAGGCCCGGCAGCAGGGTCCCCCATCTCAGTCTCAGTTCCGGGCCTCTCTATCTGATCTTCAACTAGTCTACCACCCACAGAATCCATGGCCACAGGAGCACTGCTGCTGTGGTTGTTGCTGTCTTCCTGAACCTGTACTCCAGACAGACAGCAGAACAGCAACACCAGTAAAGCTGAACAAGTCTTTAATTTGGTCTCCATTTTCCTCTGAACCACTAACCTCTGTTTGTGTCCATCTACTTTTAAACACAGAAATGGTTTGAAGGTTAATGAATAATAGGGGTCTGGCACCAATTGGCTGTAAACTTGACGTGACTGCCAATATTTTCTGCTGCTGTTGTGAGACTCTGTGCACCTGTTGTGGAATTTTGTTAGGTAAATACAGAGGAATGGGACATGAAAAAATTAGGGGTAGGGTAGGGTTAGGAGTAGAGAAGAAAACTCCACCTTTCTCATCATCCACTTGCACCACTCAGTCAGGACCAACAGACCCCCCCCCCCAACAGCTAATATAAGCAATATCAATCAATATACATTGCTTTTAATGCATGATTAAATCAGTCAGTCATAGTTGATGTCCAGCCATGTAACTGGTATCTCTGACTTCCTGTCCTCATGTGCCAATGTCCCTAGTAAACATGAGACCCAATACTGTACATTCCTGTTTACACCCTAAAAAAGCTACAGTTTCCAGACATCTGTTCTAATCCCTGGATACTGGAAAGTGCCACAGACTTCTTACCGTCCCAATTAAATGATGGTTGGTGGTTACTATGGAAAAAAGCACAGCACTGACAGTAACTGACTTATAAACACCAACTGTGAGAACTCTACCTCCCTGGTCTTGCTGACCTGTGGTCTGTTAGTCAGGTAAGGTTGTGACAGGCGTCCGAGCACAGCAGCCCCTCCAGTGAGTCTTCACAGGGACATTGCTAGCCTGTCTACGTGAGGTTCCACCTCTCTGCCTGTCTCTCAGTATGTGATTCAGTGTCATGGTCTTATTTTCCAAACAAAGGTCCCTGGGTCTGTGTGAACGCGTGCCCATGCAGCTCCTTCAGCTCCCAGTAACATGACATCAAGATTTAGGGAAATTTCCCCCTCTAACGAGATCATTATCTGGGCGTGTTGGATGTGATTCAAAAGACGGTGCATCAGTGACAAGTTCCACAATTAGACAGGAATAACAACAAATCAAGCTGCCTTTACAGTAATGTGTCACTGAGCATGCTGTATGAAGGTTGTGGGAGAGACATGATTAATGGTGATTGCTGCTTGTGTTTGTGAATAAGGATATTGACCAACCTGTCACTCAAAGAGTACCACTGCATCTACAGCTGAATTTGTTTTGCATCAATGTCTAATAATCTACACAAGCAGTTGTAAAGGTTATAATGGGTCCGTAGCTCTCGCTAATGAACTGATCTCCTCCTTGTTTGTTATCTTTGAGCAGCAGCCATCATAAATGATGCTGTGTCGCCTGAAAGCTCAGAGAATCCAGGAGAGGAGTTGGTGAACCCGTTCACTTTCTTCATTTTCTATAAATGCTGAATCTTGTCCAGTCATCAAGGATATTGCTTTAGGGGTAAACACAAACAAATCTATACATCCCGTAGACACAGAGGTTTTTGGAAGGAGTACACAGGGTTTTATGTTGGAGCCGGAGGGGCCAGAGATGAAGAGAGTAATAGTTAGACTGCGGTCACCATGGTATGCAGACGGTCATGAAAGCTCTAGTGTACCTGTTGAATCTTGCAAATTCATTTGCTGAATTGTGAAATTTACCCACTTCTCTGAATGAGGCTTGCTGAACCTTATGTAACATACCTGAGGGTTCATCAGATCAATACACATGAGCAACTGAAACTTGAGCCAATAGTCAGTTTATGTGTATAATCATCATCATCATTATCAGCATGGGTTTATAATTTTACACCAAGTACACTGTACACACTGGATTGCTTTTACTTGTGGGCTTGGTTGCCTGTCTTGTTTTGAGGCCAAAACTGTGTCAATTGTAAAGCTGTCAATTGAGTGCTTTTAAGAAATAGAAAACAATCTTTGTGTTGTCAAAATCCCTACATGCCACAGATGTCTGGCATTGCAGCCTGTCAGATCTGCAGTTAACAAGGAAACTCATCATCTCCTGCTTACCTCCCATTGGTCAGGGGTTCCATTGCCGAGGTGTCGACCTGTGATTAGGCCTCCAGTAAATCTTCCCACCCAGAGTGAAGTGGAGAGGCTGTCCCTAGGTCTGGCCTCTCCAGAGGGGATGACCCCACCCATGGATCTCCCTGTACACCCCTGGGCCTGGTTCCAACACGCTTTCTACTCTCTGGAAGACGGAGAACATGCCATACTTCTTGATGTAACCTAATTCCACCCTGATTTGAGAGTGGAGTCAGCAAGGATAGAGTGAATGATCAGATAGAGACTACATCCAGGAACATTTCACAGGAGGCTCAGAGTGACAGGCAGTTCTACATACCTTCTCTCGTTCTCCTCTCAGGCAAATTCCTTTCTCTACCTGTATCTCTCTGTTTCTGTCTCTCTGTCTCTTTGTCTCTCCCCCTCTCTCTCTACCTGTATCTCTCTGTTTCTGTCTCTGTCTCTTTGTCTCTCCCCCTGTCTCTCTCTTCCTCTGTCTCTCTCCTTTCCCATATTTTCTCCATCTATACACTCAATTCAATTTAATAGACTCGATGCGCTTCATGCTGCATACTCAGCAGACTCAGTCTATCTCTCTGGCTCTTTCTCCAGGGCCTCTCCCTCTTTCTGTTGCCCAGACCTGAGGATAATTACATCCCACTTATGTACTGTAGTACCTGTCTGACCTTCTGGCAGAGCCAGATCTAAATGCTTTGTCTCCCTGCAAAGACCAGACACACTGCAGGGCTCTGCCATCCGTTAGGTCCTCGTTTCATCCTCGCTTCCTGATGTGATTGATGTGTAGTGACCTTGGGAATCCTGTCAATATGCGCAAACTTGCACATAATCAGGTTGATGTAAAGCACATACTGCATATTGATACAGTGAGTCATTTTAATAGAGACATCTGTCACTCTAGCAAAAAAAAAGAACAACTTTAAAGATCAAATTCAAAGTTACAACAGAAGGCTGTTATAAGCCCCATATTGAGTAGGAAAAGGAGCATCTCAGTGTCTTTACCCCAACATTAACCAGCTAGCTGCAGTGTGTGTTGGAGAACAGATAGTCAGACTTGTCTAATGATGCATACTTCCCCCTATGGAAGGCAGGCGTGGCGAAGGCCTTGCTAGCCTAAGCTTGTCTGGAGCTCAGAATGCCCATTAATGCTGTTTCCCCCTCGGGTGGTGACCACCTGAGCTATCAAAGACAAGCGTGTCTGCAACATCCCCACCATCCCTCCACCCCACCATCCCTCCACCCCTCCATCCCTCCACCCCTCCATCCCTCCATTCCTCTCACCTCCTACCAGACCTATCTAACCACTCATACAGTGGTGTACAGTGGAGTATGATATTTCATTGAGTTGGTTCAGGCCACTGAACAACACAGTAGACAGCTGTTACGACCACATATGTCTGTGTGTGTCTGTGTGTGTCTGCATGTGTCTGCATGTGTGTGTGTGTTGTCCTCCTTCCTGCCCTCTCCCATCACTGTCATTCATGACATTCAGGTGCCCGTCTCCAATTGATTCTTCCCACCTGTCACCCTTCATCAGCGCACCAGTTTCTGGACCAATAATGCGTCCGGAAAGAAGCGCTGAAAGTGTTGGAGGAGCGTAGACTGGAAGGTTCAGCGGTAGAAACCTTGCCTGCCACGGAGGCCATAGCAATGGCCTAAGTGGAGAGCTTTTCTGCTTTAATAGCAACATGTCAACACTTGATAATGATTTGTACTCTGCCACCATGAAATTATGTGGTGATTCATGCCTTAATGAGTCATTATCAGTGGGTAGGTGTTTTCAACATAACATTTGAGTACCGTTTTTGAAGACCTCACTTGAAGAGCAAAACATCAGGGGCCTGCTGACCCATGACTGCTAACATCTATCTATCCCATTAATTTCTCTTTTCTATTTGTCAATTGTATCAGACATTTCAAAACTTCCTGGCATTGTCCTTTACGTAAACCATAATGTACTTTTTTTATGGCTTCCCCTTGTTGTTATGTGTGATTCACTGTCCCAGAAACACAGCACAACCTAATCTACAGCAGAAGATAAAGTTAATTGGGGAAAAGGGCCATTACTCAAGAGCAGAATGCTTCTGAGTACAGGAAAGATGGCACCTCAATGACAGGATGTGTCTTGAAGAGGAACTGCCAAGTACCACAATCTTAATCATAATATTTATAATGTGGAATGTTATCAATAATGCTTTTCTTTTGTAGCTTTAAATCCTAGTGGAAAACTTACATTTGATTTGATTTACATTATTCAGAACATTTATTATAGTTTTTGTACCTGATACCAACATTTCACAGTGCCCTAACTCAGTATATTCCCTGAGGGATTTAGAATTTGTGTTTTTGGTGTTATCTCATGCACTCTCAGAGCCAAACTTCAGACTCATATTGGACAGTGGAAAAAACAAAGTAGTGGAGTCTCTTTTTGTTGGAATGACCTTCGGTTGTGTAACTCATGGGGACAGGGAACAGATAACTGGCACACAGTTATGTTTGGATGTGTAATATACATTAATACAGTTGTCAGGGGGGCCCTCACACCCTTCCCCATTGACAATGGTGTGGGAGGTCCTGAGAGCGAGGGGCTGGAGGACAGTATGACCTTAACAAACCACTGCTCTTAAAACAGATGGGTGGCTTGCTCTTATTTTAGAGTCTGAAGGTTTATGGATAAAAATTCCATAATGCTTTGAGAGTCTGCTTCAGAGTGACAATAGCTATGGCTGTCAGGTGACGTTATCCTCTGCATGTCGGAAATATCATGTCCTGTAGGTGGGGGTGTTACTCTGTCTAATGGTGGTAAATCAAGCTACCTTATATCTGGTATGTTCCTGTCAACCCCTGCATAGAATAATGTATTACATAACTTAGGACCTTATCAGCTTTTATTACACATATGACACAACATACTATCATTTTTTTAATTATTTGCTGTCATAAAAATGTGCTGTAATTGCAGTAAAGACCTCATTTTGTCCATGTGTGGTATGAAACGGTAAGTAAATAGCAATGTATGTTTAATGTGTGGCATGTTCTGACACATCAGCTGCCATAGCAGACTTACATCTGACTGATTGGTTGTAGATTTGAATAAGAGCGGAGGTAACTCCCTGCCCTTCCGTCACATCCAGCCTCTTTCACTATTATAGGGACACTTTAGATACTTGTATATTGCTTTGAATACACGTCTAGACACATATATGTGTTAAGTATGGTTTTATCTTTTATTAAAAATAATTTGCAGCTTATGAAACCAGCAGAAAAAATATGATACATCCATTTGTAATGTGTCTAAATAAAGAGATAAAAAATACATGTCATATAATGTGGTATTAAATTAGCATAGTGGTACAACATTCTTCAAGAGACAACAGGGACCAGCAGCTGAAGGGAGATTGAATAGTGGTATGTAGCTGGCAGCTTGTATACCAGACCAGCCACACACAGAACGCTAGGCTGAAGAAGATGTCATCTTGCATAGTTCCTATAGATGACTGCATGTTCCAGTTAAACAGAACTGATCGGTAATAATATGTTTATTCTAGTGGGTGGAGACAGCACTTCCACAACATTATAAAGTGGACAAAAATTACCCAAACATGAATCATGTCAGAATCTCAGATAAAAGAGAGTTGCAGCTGGAATAGCATAAAACGACATAGATAACAACAGGTTCCATCTTGGTTTCATCAGTCAAAGTGTTGTCCTAAGGCTCTGAGTTAGGTCCATGTGGCCCAGTCCTGAGCGTTAAAGGGAGTTAGCAGTGATGAAGACGTAGATGCGGGCCAGGAAGGTGGTGAAGGTGCCTTGTCTCCACAGCTTCATCTCCACATCGACCAGGAAGTCCTGAGGCTCACGCACCTGCTGGTGCAGGTACACCGCTCCGGTGTAGGCGTTCAGCTTCCGCGTGCTAAAGTAGTTCTCCTCGTTGCCCTGGGTGATGCTGATGATGACGTTGTCTCCCGAGTAGGCGGGGGAGGGGCCTATGCGGAAGATCTGGGCGGGGATGAGGATGTTGGACTGGAAGCTCAGGTGGTAGTAGGTGATCCTCAGAGGGGAGTTCTGACAGTCCAGGTGGTTGGGACAGTTCATCCTCTCACAGCGCCTGGGGAGACACAAGCAGCTGATCAATACAGTCAACCAGCAGCACGCTGACACAAACCAGAGCCATGACATCACGCGGCCTGGGGCTGGGTGGCGGGGCGAGGTGGCGTACGTGTCGGAGACCCGGCGGTAGTTCTGAGGACAGTCGAAGGACAGGCAGCGGAAGCCTCCCTGGATGTTGTAGCAGGTCTCTGCCAGGGAGCAGTTATGGTTGCCCATCGTGCACTCATCTACATCTGGAAGCAGAACCACACAGGTAAACAGGGCTACTCAGGCGCTCTGGACTGTGGAACAGATCAGGATATCTAACCAGCCATGTTCCCGTACACAGAAACTCTATATTGATCAGATGTATGGATGTCAGATCTGAGCCGCTGGTCCCCTCTGTGTGTCCTGAGTCCTCACCTCTGCAGGAGTGTCCGTTAGGGGACATGGTGTAGCCGTACTCAGGACAGGCACACTGGTAGCTGCCTGGCACGTTGACACACTTGTACGTGCACAGGTGGCCCATGCTCTGGGAACACTCATCGATGTCTGGGGGGCGGAAGAAGATGAGTCAGGGTACATCTATCCACGAGGTGGTGTGTGGTGTGTGTGTGTGGTGTGTGTGTCTGACCTTCACAAGAGTGCCCATCCTCCCTCAGGTGATAGCCCTGTCGGCAGTAGCACTGGTAGGACCCATAGATGTTGGCGCACTCCTGGCTACATGGGTTGGTGAGGCATTCATTTACATCTGCAGGATACAGAAGAATTAGGACTTCTATCATTTGATCTCTGGCCAACTGTATCACTCCACTCAGATAACTCAACTCAGCAAAGGTAGAGGTGTGATGGTGGAAATAACAACAAATGCCTATGCACACATAGTACATACACAAATTGTACACGCACTTATTGTATACATACACACCTTCACAGTTCTTGCCATCAGTGGATAAGCGGAAGCCAACTGTGCAGGAACACTGATAGGAGCCTGGTGTGTTCTCACAGGTCTGGGCACAGAGGCGGCCAGGGTAGCGCCAACACTCATTCACATCTGACAGGAGAGGAGGAGGTGTTACACACACTGTCAAAGTGAATGTGCCTGTGTGCGTGTGTTTGTGTGTGTGTGTTTGCGTATGTGGTTGTGTGTTTGGCAGTGTGCGAATATGGGTGTGCGTGTGGTTGTGTGTAGTTATGTATGTGTGCGCGTGCGGGATTGTATGTGGTTATGTATGCATGTGTCTGTGTGGCTGTGTGTGAATATGGGTGTGAAGTGTGGGAAGCAGCTGCCTGCTGATAGTCTAAACACTCCAGTGGAGTCCATTATTATTAGAGTCACAACAGAGTGAATCAGCACACTGTCCTCTGCAGTGTCTGCAGCCCGGTGGAACAGCAGGAGATAAGACTGCAGCACAGCTGGGAAAGCAGCGCAGTCGTTTGCACACTCCAGAATACCAACTAGGAGAGAGAGGGAGAGGGAGAGGGAGAGGGAGAGGGAGAGGGAGAGGGAGAGGGAGAGGGAGAGGGAGAGGGAGAGGGAGAGGGAGGGGGAGAGGGAGAGGAAGAGGGAGGGGGAGAGGGAGGGGGAGAGGGAGAGGAAGAGGGAGGGGGAGAGGGAGAGGGAGAGGGAGAGGGAGAGGGAGAGGGAGAGGGAGAGGGAGAAGAAGAGGAAGAGGAAGAGGGAGAGGGAGAAGAAGAGGGAGAGGGAGAAGAAGAGGAAGAGGGAGAGGGAGAGGGAGAGGGAGAGGGAGAAGAAGAGGAAGAGGGAGAGGGAGAGGGAGAAGAAGAGGAAGAGGAAGAGGAAGAGGGAGAGGGAGAAGAAGAGGAAGAGGAAGAGGGAGAGGGAGAAGAAGAGGGAGAGGGAGAATAAGAGGGAGAGGGAGAAGAAGAGGAAGAGGAAGAGGGAGAGGGAGAAGAAGAGGGAGAGGGAGAGGGAGAGGGAGAGGGAGAGGGAGAGGGAAAAAAGAGAAAGTATCCCCCCCCCCCCCAAAAAAAAAAAAAAAAAGAAGACAAAAATGTCATGCATATGGGAGGTTTGTTTCTTTAGCACATACCCACGCACGTCTTCCTGAACATGTCGTACTGGTAGCCAGCCTGGCAGTCACAGCGGTAGGAGCCGGGCAGATTGTGGCACAGCTGCCCCTCTCCACACTGGTGCAGGGAGCTCTGACACTCATCCACATCTGACCGGAGAGGCAGACAGATAGGGGAGTGGGTTGGCTGGACTCTCCATGTCGGCTTCACGACAGTGGAGGCACTGAGGAAGGGTCAGTGTGTGGAGATGTTCATACTGTAGAGGCGCTCCTCTCACCAATGCATCTGGATCCGTCTGGGCTGGCGTGGTAACCACGGCTACACATGATGATCTTGCGCTGACAGCTGTAGGATCCCACTGTGTTGAGACAGTTGAACCCTGGGCTACAGGGCCGGCCAAGGCTCACACACTCATCGATGTCTGGAAGGAGGAAGAGGTGATGGAGAAAACCCAGAGGGAGAAGAAATGGAGAGAGAGGGATGAGACCAGAGAGAGAGGGGGGGAACACAAGGAGAAGAAAGAGAGAGAGGGATGAGACCAGAGAGAGAGGGGGGAACACAGGGAGAAGAAAGAGAGAGAGGGATGAGACCAGAGAGAGAGAGAGGGGGAACACAGGGAGAAGAAAGAGAGAGAGAGAGAGATGAGACCAGAGAGAGAGAGAGGGGGAACACAGGGAGAAGAAAGGGAGAGAGAGGGATGAGACCAGAGAGAGAGAGAGGGGGAACACAGGGAGAAGAAAGGGAGAGAGAGGGATGAGACCAGAGAGAGAGAGAGGGGGAACACAGGGAGAAGAAAGGGAGAGAGGGGATGAGACCAGGGAGAGAGAGAGGGGGAACACAGGGAGAAGAAAGGGAGAGAGGGGATGAGACCAGGGAGAGAGAGAGGGGGAACACAGGGAGAAGAAAGGGAGAGAGGGGGGATGAGACCAGGGAGAGAGAGAGGGGGAACACAGGGAGAAGAAAGGGAGAGAGGGGGGATGAGACCAGAGAGAGAGAGAGGGGGAACACAGGGAGAAGAAAGAGAGAGAGAGAGATGAGACCAGAGAGAGAGAGAGGGGGAACACAGGGAGAAGAAAGGGAGAGAGAGGGATGAGACCAGAGAGAGAGAGAGGGGGAACACAGGGAGAAGAAAGGGAGAGAGAGGGATGAGACCAGAGAGAGAGAGAGGGGGAACACAGGGAGAAGAAAGAGAGAGAGAGAGATGAGACCAGAGAGAGAGAGAGGGGGAACACAGGGAGAAGAAAGAGAGAGAGAGAGATGAGACCAGAGAGAGAGAGAGGGGGAACACAGGGAGAAGAAAGAGAGAGAGAGAGATGAGACCAGAGAGAGAGAGATGCCGGGAGGGAGGGAACCGCAGGGAGAAGTGGAGATGTACAGAAGAACGAGGAGAAGGAGGGAATAGGGCGCAGGCCCTTAGTCACGCTCTTAAAATCAAAGGACCACAGACATCACACACTCTCTTCCCCCTGAATAATTCAGTTATGTGATGTGTGTGTTGGTGTGAGTGTGAGTGTGTGTGAGAGAGAGATATTCTCCATTTTCTCGTTTTCCAACCATGCCATTCACACTTTTTAACAGTGGTTTGGGTCTGCCTCGACATGCCCCAGTTCCTGCCCCTGGGGGCTAATTCCACAGCATCAGTACGCACTGTACTGGAGCAGAACCGAGGGAGGGCAAGGGAGGAAGGGGGGGACTCAGGCTTTCATCTGCCCCACTGCAGCCCACACTGCTCAGGCCCAGGCCCAGAGCTGGAGCCCTCTGATCCCCCGCCTGGGTGGTATTTAACCCCTCTGCCCCCGGACCCCCGCTGGGTCCTCTGAGCTGAGCTGGGCTCTGGCTCACCTGTGGCACTGGTTTAGATTCAACACAGGTGGCATCAATCCTCATAAAACATGGAACGGAGGTTAGTTCGTTTGATGTGTGTTTCACTGTAGGATTTTACAGTGATCCCACGAATCATCATACCAGTAATGCTGCTTGTCCCACAGTGTACCTGGCGTGTGTGTTGTGGGAGACTCACCCATGCAAATCCCGTTCGTGCCCTGGGAGAAGCCTGCGGGGCAGCGGGGTCTGGGGTTGCACCGGAACGAGCCCTCCGTGTTTACACACTCAAAGCTAGGGCCACAGGTCTGGGTCCTCTCAGCACACTCGTCAATATCTGTGGAGAGAGAGGGAGAGTGAGAGAGAGAGAGAGAGAGAGAGAGAGAGAGAGAGAGAGAGAGAGAGAGAGAGAGAGAGAGAGAGACACGCATCCATGGAATTGCAGTATTGTAAGAGAGGGCTTTAGATGAACAGTGTATATGCAGTTCATGTTATAGCCACTGGGTGGCACTGTGGCTTAAGGTAAAAATGAAGTCTTAGTTCTTTGATTTACCTCGGAAATGATTGTACTGCTAGTATAATGGAATCCATTCCAGGTCTAGTAAACAATCAACTCAAAATGTTGTCCACTTCAGAGGATATGTAAGGAATGTTCCCACTACTAATTATAATCATTAACGTTGTCCGGCCTAAAGCTTATTATTTCTAAATGATGAATGTCTCCAACTAGTCAGGTTGACATATGTGCATTAGTCTTCCCCTATCTGTGTTGTGTGAGTGTGTGTGTGCATTTGACAGAACAGAGCACAGCATTTCCACAGAGCACACCTCCACCTGTCCACTGGGGGATTCCCCTCCTGTCAATCACCCTGACACATCTAGAGCTGCATGAGCCCTCATCACTGCAGGGACTCACATCTGTCAGAATACAGACTTAGAGAGACCGCCTCTGCTCACGAGTGTGTGTGTGTGTGTGATGAAAGTGTGTATCAACCTGTGTAGTGTAACGTTGTCTTATATTCACACAGACTGCCTCTATATCAGTGTGTGTCTGAGTTTCCAACCCCTCGTTAAGGGCTGGTCCCAACCAGCAGACACTGATTGAGCTCTCTGGTCCTGACGAAGGCCTGGCACAGCTGGCGGGCTGAGAGGCCTGACAGACGGAGGGAGTGGTCAGGGAGGGGATGAACGTGCCTGATCGTCAGGGCCTTCACTCCTAGTTATAGCAATAGCAAGGTCATTTGCTCATGACAAATCAAAGAAGAAGCTTGCTCAAAGTGCCCAGTGAAGGGCAGCAAGTTCATTCCCGATACAGAGGATATAATTATTCTCAAGGAAATTGGGTTGGAAATCCACTCTGAGAGCAACAGACAGAATTTCTTCCTGGGGTTGAGTGACGTGAGGTGTGGAGGGGGAATTCATTCCCTTTGCTGGGAGTTGGATTCATTTGCGAGGGAAAGCTGGGGAGTTCTGGTCCCTGAGTAAATAAATGATGAAGGACTTGGTGACACAACATGACTACATCTTAAATCTCTGGTACTCCTGAGCTGAACGTGTGAAATGGTATCTGTTGTGGCTATTGTCGATACATGCTAATTTGCTAATTTGTTAATGTGTGTATCTACAGTGGTTTAAGTGGAGACCTGCAGTTGTTATACCTCCACCTCCATCCCTATAAAGAGTGATATCTCTGCAGGAGTAAACAAGCTGTTAACGACCGCCTCATCTCCGAGGTCTCCCAGCACACAGAGGCAGCGTGAGTCTCGCACGCCCTACCACAGACCAGGCCATGGAGATCATAAGAAGCGCTGTGAGCCGAGCTACACTTACATCAACACAAGACTGGGGGGTCAGTTGGCTGAGCGGTTAGGGAGTCGGGCTATTAATCAGAAGGTTGTTGGTTTGATTCCCGGCTGTGCCAAATGACGTTGTGTCCTTGGGCAAGGCACTTCACCCTACTTGCCTCGGGGGGAATGTCCCTGTACTTACTGTAAGTCGCTCTGGATAAGGGCGTCTGCTAAATGACTAAATGTAAATGTAAATGTAGGACTGGTGCTCTTCCTGAGGCCCATGTCAGCAAACCAATACTACAGCATAAGGCAACTGTCAACTCCTAACAAGCACTGTTTGTGAAGGGACGCAGCACAGTAAAAGCCCACATTGGCAGGGTCGCATGGGGGGCAACTGTCATTGTAGGTTTGAACAATACTCTTTCCTCAGACTGTTAAGGTCGAAAACGTAAACGTTGTGTTGCTAGTGGCTCCAGGTGGGAGTGTGGCAGCATAAGTGCTTAGCCTCCTGGGTGGGCAGCTATGCAGACGTACCTTCACACATGTCGTTGTTGATCTGGAAACCCAGCGGACAGGTGATCTGCCTCTGACACACAAAACTCCCAGCCGTGTTCATACACCTCTCATTCAGCTGGCAGGCACGCAGGGACAGACACTCATTTATGTCTGAATGGTGAGAGAGAGAGAGAGAGAGAGAGAGAGAGAGAGAGAGAGAGAGAGAGAGAGAGAGAGAGAGAGAGAGAGAGAGAGAGAGAGATAGAGAGAGAGAGTGAGGAAGAAAGAGCAACCAGGGAAGAACGGATGAGGCAAAAAGATGAATTGGTTGGCCCAGTAGTACAGTGAGTGCAATTGTGACTCCACAAGAGTGGTTTGCATCCCAGTGTAATTCTCAATATCACTCAGAGACAGTCCCCAGGCAGATTAAACATCAGACTGTACCCTCACAGGGAGAGGGGATTGGGGGCACCACCACTGCGTCCAAGTCCCACACAAACAGAGATTTGTCACACTGCAGCACTCACAATGTCACAGTTCAGCACCACCCCCGACAGGGAAGCAACACAAGAGGATGTGACTTATCCTAGTTGTGAAGAGAAACCAGAGCAATTTGAGAGTGCGGTGTGGAGGACTGTAGGTCAAGCTCTCAACGAGACAGCTTTATGATCCAACATACTGGAGAGGGTCTCAACCAGGGTACTGCGATGTGGTGGAGACAGTGTGAGATCTCACATATAACAACAAATCTTACAGGGTCTGTGTCTCTGTCTCCTGTTCTGTGCTGTGGTGGGCAAGGGGGAATAGAGCTGTTGTTCACAGCAGACCTTGGGGCACTGGAGGAAAATAGGCTAGGCCGGGAAAGAATGGAGTCAGAGACAGTCCACACCAGACTGGGGCTGTTTGAAATTGGTGAGGGATGAAAGGATAGTGTTGATGAGTGGTACTGTGTGTGTGTGTGTGTGTGTGTGTGTGTGTGTGTGTGTGTGTGTGTGTGTGTGTGTGTGTGTGTGTGTGTGTGTGTGTGTATGGTGTGTTCTCATGCCCTCTTTCTTTCATACCTTGACATGACTGACCATCAGCCGTCAGAGAAAATCCGGGGAAACAGGAGCATTGAGGCCTTCCGGCCACTGGGGTGCACTGTTGCATACAGGGGCCATTTCCTTTATGGAGGGGCACAACACAATACATAACATCACACAACACAACAGTAGTCAGGGTGACACATGTCACAAGGGAGACGTCACCAGGACTGTGTATGAGAGATAAACACTTCCTGATTTACTATATCCTTTTTGCTTATTTCCTATTTCCCTTTGAACTCTGACCTGGTCCTTTTGTATTTCCTGCTTGGCCCTCGTTAGGACAGGTCCCCACCCTGGTGTTAGGAAGCAAAACACGTCCACCCCAAAGTCACCCCCACACGACAATGTCACCTACAGTATCTCTAACAGGGTGCTGCACTACCTCTGAACACGGAGTTACTCTCTAATCTCTGGTCTAATCAGTATGCTTGTGTGTGACATTTGAAACACAATTGCAAGTATAGAGGAAAGGCAAGTTAAGAGAGACAGGCCACCAGGGCTGAGATTAGCTGTTTGGTGTTTCTCATTTGAATCTAATTGGGCACTTCCACGTAGTGATTCCAGCTGGTGATTAAAAGGGTGAAGATGGAGAGGGAGGGAGATGAGGAGGTCTGCCAGGCCACATCTCTGGCTCTACAGCCAGCTCTGCCCCACCTTCACAGGGGTTCAGCTGGACAGGTGGCTGGGTGGTGGAGGGTGGGGATGTGGACCCCACTGCTGGTTTGTCATCCTCTCTCAGTCTGTTCTCTTCATCTACCATGTCTGTAGGTACAGTGCACATGTATACATGTATCAAAGGTAAAGGAACATTTGACAAAAAAGACTAATTGCACAGTAATCAACAATGGCCCCTTCCTCCTGTTATCTAGTCTTAGTGGTGGTTTAGGAAAATCTTGTGAAATGCCTTCTCCTCATTTTATATGAAACTAGATATACAGTCAGATGAAAGCTTCCACTTGGGGGTAAAGGTGGAACAGGAAAAACGATTGCCTGCAGACAACCCCATGTTTTTATTAGTGAGACTCAGCCCTCACTGTAATTTACTGAAAAGAGACCTCACATTAGACGCCTGTTGAGACAGGCTTCTGTGGGTGAAAGCCTCAGTTGATAAAGGCCTGGTTTTCTTCAGAGAGACAATCTAACACAACTTTAAAGTCTCACATGTCCTCAAGTATTTCCTCACATCTCTCAGTTACAAATGATGTACCGATAAGTGTGAAGAGCGCTTGTTATGGAGATGTCTGAGTCATACCACGTGTACAACTGCAATTCTAAAGGGAGTATCTGTTCTGACACTCCACTAGAGAGTCGATGCAGCTCCAGGAAGGAATAACCATTATCAGCTTCAACCAGCTTAACCAGACAGGAAGGAGCTGCGCTGTCCAACAGCACAATCATATGCTATGAACGTTAGGATAAATATAGACATGTTTCTACCTGCCACAAAAACACTCCATCCAGGTATTTATGGAGAAGTCCATTCAAATAAGTTGAACAGTTTTAGTTTGATGGGTACAGCATATATTAAAACAGTTCCCTTGTCCATCTTGTCTTTCTATATTCATCTGTGATGTTCAATTTGGAAGTTATAGGTTAAATGCAAACTCAGCCGAATGACTGTACTGTTTCTGTAGTAAACAGTACAGTGTCACCAGTGTCACCAGTGTACAGTATGTTCACCGTCTACAGTCTGACTGTCTACCTTGCACACATCTGCTGCCGTCCATCTGCAGCACGTAGCCAGGGAAGCAGGTACACCTGTAGGAGCCTGCTGTGTTCACACAGCCCTGGTGGCACAGAGTGCCCTGGTACACCTGGCACTCATCCACATCCTCCACCTCTGGAGGGCCCTCCGCTGTGTTCTCCTGCCCCTCCTCTCCGATGGAGAAGGCCTCCTTAGGGAACGGGCTGTCGGACACTTGACAGGGGGTGAGAGAGAAAGAGAGAGGATGGGTGGTCTGTGACATGCTTACAATAGCAAAACACCTCTCTATTAATCATGTCGACTTCCTCGTAGGTAATTAGATCATGTCGATTAAGTTGATGGCGCATCTTTACTGTCAAGGAATGTCTTCTGAGCACAATGATACGAACTGGAATCTAAGCCATTCAGCAGGCACAGTGAATACAGTACTGGAAAGGCAAGGAAAGACTTAAAACAGTGTAATAATTGTTTTGGTCTGTGGGCATGCAGTCCTGCTTTGCTCTGCTCCTGGGCTGCCACTGTGGTTTCCTCTTGTTTAGCTGCCCAGACCTCCAGACTACTGAGACTGTGTTACTCCACAACACAGATGGTTGTAAAATAAAGAGGCTCTTTGAGAGTCTTCCTGCTCTGATAAATGGTGTGTGTAACATCACTCTCTGGATGTGCCATGGTGTGTAAAGTATTCTGGTGGGCAGCATATTGGCAGTGCAGTATGTGTGTGTGTGTGTGTGTGTGTGCAGTGCTCCTCTACCTCTCACTGGCAGGGCAGTGGGGTCCAGGGTGGG
This sequence comes from Osmerus mordax, assembly GCF_038355195.1. NCBI lineage: Eukaryota > Metazoa > Chordata > Actinopteri > Osmeriformes > Osmeridae > Osmerus > Osmerus mordax. The sequence continues at coordinate 10,849,233 of NC_090056.1, forward strand.
CATCTCTCTGACCAGGGGCAAGCCGTCCTGCTCCTGCCGGGCCCCGTCCTCGCCCTCACAGCAGGTGAGGAAGACGTGGCTGCAGGGGTAGCCCAGGTACTGGTGGGCCTCACACCGGTGGCCCTCGCTGCGGAAACGTAACCCCAGAGAGCAGCAGCTGCAGCACTCCTGTAGAGGGCATGGGTCAACAACAGTACAGCATGTCAGACAGACGGCTGAGAGAAAATGTTTGGGGAGCGTTCTTGGTTGTATTCCTAATGCTGTGTCATGGTGCTCATTATCAAGAAATCCAAACCTTGAGCATCTCTTACTGTACATACAGTTCTTTCTCTCTCGCCCTGTCTCTCTCTCTCCTTCCACTCCCTGTCTAAAGTTCTCTTCAGGATACTGTTGAAACAGGGCAACAGCAAAACATAAAACTGAAATAGTGACCCCAGAGATGGTGGGTGGTGGTGCTTCAGTATTATATGACCTAAGTTATGTGCCGCCTATAGTGAGGTGGTGAAAGCCAATATTTAATGTCCAACTCCAGCCTTGAGTCACTAATGACCCCATACTGCTCTGGGGCCTCTGAGTGGGCCTGTACTTCCAGAAACACACAGGTCAGACAGGAGATGAATGATTTGTAATCTGGACTAATATGCTACAAATCCACATTACATCAACTTGATTTCACCCTACACTGACAGCTGTGAGCTATGCAGCTGAAGCTTCAGTTATGCTCAAATATCACCACTATGTTTCCAAAATACCGGGGAGTCCAAACTCTGAATGTAGCTCGTTTGATAAAAACAACTTGAGACATTTTCAAGTTCTGTGGTCTCCTTTAAGGGATCTTTGACTGTCTGTCTAGAGTAGAGGAATCTTTGGGCCTGTTTGACCATGAAAAGTTTACTAAATTGAATTATGGAAATTAAATCACAAGACCCTTCAGTAGTGTGTTCACTGAGAGTGGCTGGGAGGGTGGTTCCTGTAACTGCATTTAAATAAATGAATACACGTGTGGCAACCTCTTGGTTTGACCTAAGGTATTTCTCTAGGTTTGCCAATCACTTCTCATCACGTCCTGTCTGGCCTTGGCTGGACTGTACTGTACTGTGGGCAGCTACTAACCTTGTAAGAGTCTGCTCCACACTGGTCACTGGCGCCCTCGTCACACACGACTCCTTCTCTGGCTGCATTCAGCCCCGCAAAACACCGGCTTTCCTTCAGAGAGCCCAGACAGCACTGTCTCTGGGCAGTCCTGGCAGAGAGAAACACAGAAGAACGTCCTGTTAACCTATTTCTACAGTAGGTGTGACCTGGGAAAGCTAGCTGTAAATTAGTACAACTGCAGAATCTGTGCTAAGCATTCAGTTGGCAAAGCCTGTAAAATAAACTGTTTTTTAATTGGTTCTGTTACTGATGTCAAATATTTACAGTTTGAAACCATGATGACAATTATACTTGAAACATACAATACTATCTTGAAACAATATTGATAACAACATGGACTTATGTTTGTAAAACATTAAGGCCCAGTTTCCCAGACAGGGATTAAGCCGAGTCCTAGACTAAAAACTCAATTAGATCTCCATTGAATTTTCACTTACTTTAGGATGAGGAAACTGGGCTTGAATCTAACATTAACAAGACAAGCTTGATTCAAACCACAAATAAATGCCAACTAAAATCTCCCTGGAATCGCCAGCTACTTTTTTCTGCAATAAGCGCCCCCAAACCAATCGTTGCCTCACCAAAATAAGGGAAATTAGGCCTCTATCTAGTGAGACCTGCAGTCAGTCTCCCCTAGGGTCTTACCGACAGATGGAGTGTTTGTCTGCTCTGGGAAGCTCTGTGATGTTGCAGTGGCCGTTGGCTGAGGCCCACTTCTCTCCAGTCTCACAGCAGATCTCCACCAGCTCCTTGGCAGACACCGCTAGAAGACACACACACACACACACACCATACATAAAACGTAGTGCAGCAGTGTTTCTAAAGTAAAGAGCCCAGGTCTTTGTCCCCAATTTGACTTACATTTGCCTCTTAGAAATCTAATATTTTCTCTAAATCTGCCTTTGGTGAATACACATCCAACAGTATGAGGAAAAAGGATTTAATTATTTAAAACCTTCCCTTTCTGTTTCACTGGCACAAAGTTCCATGAAACCCAAGATACCATACAATACGCATCCAATGTAATGCTTCCAATAGTTTTTAGTTTGAAGTCTAATTAGTGTCAGTGCAAGCAAAGAAGTGACACAGTATCACTTTATTCCAAAGCCATCCAGGGAAAACATAGAAGGAAAACCATGTGATCTAGAACATGTGATTTAAAGTCAAGTATGTTGGGGTTGGTAAGTTCATCGCGTGACTATAACAATTGGCATTCCAACATTGATTTGTGTTGCACTGCATACTGTACTTGGAACATAACACCTGAAAATGCACTGAAAGCATGGGAACACAAAGGTGATGTGGGATGTGCACAGGTTGTGAGGACAGATTATGGTATGTATACATATAATTTGTTAGAGTCCTCTCACTACTGACATATATGGTCATTCTACAGGTATGTTCTCGTACAGAACCCCAAAATGGGTTACAAGTTAAGCGCTGTTTATGTGTGTGGCCTTTTCATCTGCTGGGTATAAGTTTCATTTGACTTTTGCCTGATTTGGACCGAGATTTGAGCTGAGTACAGCATGCCTGCTTAAGAAAATGCTGTGAAGATCAAGCAAGCCAATCAAAAACATATTTGCATAACATGTAAACCAGATAAGTAAGAAAACTTGCCTACCAAACATATTTAACATTTTTAAAGATAGCTTCTGTATGAAGTCACAATGGCACTCATGACATAAGTTGTATTTTGACCCACTTGTGACACAAGTTGTATACTGATTGTCTGCTCTGTCCAGTGTATTGCAGGGGCATCCTGTACCTTTTCATGCCAACAGCAAGCCAATCATGAAGTGCAGAGAAAACTGCAGTACTGATTGCATAATTTATAGCTTCAGAAATTAGAACATTTGAAACCTTAGAAGAGGTTACAACTCTTTGATGAATAAATATGTGTTCCAGACCCACAATCTCAAACGCTGGTATTATAACAGAGAACATCATTATTCATCCCATTCGCATCCTGTTCCTTTTCACTAGGTGGTATAAGCTCACCCATCATGAGAAGAGCCCCATGTGTCCTTCCAGATGGCAGGACGTATACACACAGCTAGGATCCCCGCTCACAACGCTCCCACAAAGGAGCCACAAAGATCCAAACACAAACAGACTCCTTTGAACTACATTCATTTTCACTATAATACCTCCATTACTGTGCATTGGGGCGAACAATCAGTGAGTCTGCATAGTCCACATCTCTTAGACAGACCTTCTAATTTCACCAGTAGGATAAACATGTTCCTTTCAGGTGTGCAGCGTAATGACAACCCTGGGTGCTTATTTCTCATGTTTGGAGTGAGAGGGATGAAGATGGGCTCGGGCGGTTGAGGTCCAACTCTCTTTGCTTGGCCTGTCATTACGTCTGTCTGTCAGAATGCCAGCATCAGACACACCACCACAGAGCCCATCCAGGACCTGTGACATCATCCTGTGTCTCCAGATGCACAACAACATAAGAACAGCTCCTGACACGTCCAGGTCGGACCGTAAATCGCCTGTCCCGCCGCACATAGTTCACCTTCCTAATGAAAGCTTGTGGATCATTCCCTTGGTGGAAAGGGTGATTTACAGTATGGTGGGGAGGAGGAAATACAGAAACAACAGATGTACATGTAACAAATCTTGGCTCGCTAACCTGACAAGTGCCAATATTGGAACGGTTTTGATTATATTGCCTGCAGTAAGCGTGTGTCGCTCTCTCACTGTCTTTTACACCTTTGACATTTGCCTGCAAAAACACAGTATCATGTGCTGGTTGCCATGCTAGGACTGTCCAGCCGCAGCTGGCCATGACATAATAGGGAGGGATCTTCTCCTATCACAATGACATCACTTCCCTCACAGCTGAATCATGTTTGAAGAGACACTGTATTGACAACTTTGATCCTAATCTCCATGACACGGACCTGGAGTGCATGGAACTGTGTGAGGCAGCTCAGTGAACTGTGGACTGAGGTTGGTTGTGCTTGGTGGTTCAGAGCCACGGGGACCGTCTCTCCATTTCATGGTTTCCCTCACCAGCCTTCAGTCTCAGTAGATATAGCTGTGGTGGGATGACTAGTTTGATGTTCAAACAAACTGTACACACACACACATACACACACAGTCCCCCCACATTTTTCAACAAATGTTCAACGTTGCCTGAGGGTCTGCTAGACTTGTTTCATGCTACAAATGTTCTTCAATTAGGAGTCAATTAGTTAAAGGCATTCTACTATAAAGCCTACCCTCCACCGTTTTGTTATTTACTTGAAAGGGAGGATCCATTATTTGTTCGTTTAGGGATAATTCCTCCTAAACTCAATTACGTTACCAAACATTGGAAGATCTCAAACAACTTGCATTAGCAAATGCATCAACATAGAGTTAGAAGGAACACTAATGCTCAGCCCGGGTGTGTCTGGATCCTGGGGAATGTGGTTTAACCATCATTTCAGTGACAGCGAGTCAGATGAATATGAGGCAGAGCTGTCCTGCTGTTATTTATCACCAATCCACTACTACTTATAGGCCATGTTTACGACCTGGTTTTCTACATATGGCAGTGCTGGTTTTAACCAGGAATGGCTTGGTGGAATGGTTGGTGGCCTCTAATAAGGACATGTTGCAATAAGGAGATGTGCCTGTAAAGTAAAGTCCATGAAAATCCCCCTAGATGAACCCAAAGGAGCCACCTCCAAGCTCATCCTTACAGTAACGGCAAAGATGAAGCCTAATGTGGCAAGCTCTGGAATTCACCCTCCTTCTCATGCTCAAGAAAATTATACTTCTGCACAGCCCACTCCCATGTGCTACATGTTGGGACAGTGGTAGTGATAAAAAAGTGATGTTCCTAACCCTCCAACACACATACTGAGAAACTACAGGAACAGGAAAAGCTCATGATTTTTTTTAAGCGTATGTCTTTAGTTTTCCTTTGTCTGTTTAATAGTCTAAGGCAATGCACTGCATGCCGTCTTCAGTTTTGCCTGGTGGTAGGCTGGCTCTTTGATGAGCAGAGTGTGGAGCTGTTCCCCAGCTCCAATGATTACTGGGGGGACTGGGAACACTAAAGGCTCCTGGGGAAAAGAGTAATCACAGCGGCTCACGAGGGACTAGAAAGTAACGTCTGGCAATCACGCCACAACAGTGGTCTCATTCATCACATGAGTATTATGGTGCTCTCAGGTACTCCCCCCTGGAACATAACACCACAGCTAGTCAGGCCAGTCTGGGAGAGCCTCACCCCTAACTCCACCTCCGCACACAGAGCCTGCTGCACGGGGTGGCTGGTGGAGGATGGGGTGCAGACGGAGGAAAGTTATTGACTGAAAAGAGGAAAAAGAAAAAAAAGTTGTTGGGCAGAGTTCCAAGAAAGAGCAGACCCATTTATGTGCAGTGAAAAATGGTTGTGTGTTTTTTTAGGGCATGCTTTCTGCTTTCCTCTCCAAATGATTTAGGCATCTTCCTCTAATGGTGTTGATAACAGCCATTACTCATGGAACTTATCGTCTTGGACAGTTCCTGCGCTGACCTTCCTGGAAGTCTTCCCTTGGACCCTCAGGTCCTTAACCATGAACTCTAACAATGTCACATAGCCCAAGAGACTTGGGAGAAGCTAGATAAGTCACTTCCACACACACACACTTCCACACACACTTCCACAAACAGAGAGTGTAGGGCAGTGTGGGTCCACGCTCAGTCAACCTAGCATGAGTGGTAATCTACTACTGCTAAATACTTGGACTTCATCCTAATAGTCTGATATGCAACACGAAAAACATGAGGGCCTCTGTCAAGACAAATCTGTCTGTTTCAGGGAATTCAAAACCAGCAGAGGATATTGACTCATGGGCTTTCACAAGACATTTCTGCTAAACTTGACCTCAGACTTGCGTCTGTAGGTACATTGTGCGAACGAGGAAAATGTTGCTCATGACAGCCAGAGTCCAGAACTGATTCAAGACTTAAAAGTCTACCCATGTTACATGGATTGTAGGTGACATTCAATTCTCATGTTAACTCACAGTGAAACATCCCATTCAGCAATACATACTATACATTCCTATGGAGGCCAGGTGCTGAAAGGAGGGAAAGATCCTAACAGGTCTCAACAACCAGCGTGTAGTAAAGCAGGTTGACTAGCCATGGGCTGGGAACATCACAGATTGCTGTTTGTTGCACCACAGCCACTTTGACTAAGAAGTGGTCAAAGTCCCCGATTTGTGACTCAATCCAAACTTTAAGTAAGTGTCTTAGAAGTGGCTGTCAGGATGCAAGCATGAGGTTAATACCTTTCCCTAACTCAGTTTTAAGTCTGAAAGTCTCATTATATTTCAATTGAGCATTGCAGATTTGATCTTTGTAATCTGATTTGGGTCATTTTCCAAGGGGGGACCTAGATTTCATAAGAGGATTATCAAACACATGAACTCAATGAAGGAAAATGAAACTGTGTCATAAAGGAATCATACAGTATCGTCTCATGATGGAGAACCTGATAACCCTTCACCCAGAGAAGAGATGTTCTACTTTTCTACATACTGCAAATTTCATTTTATCAATCTATCATCGGTTTTTCATCTGAGGATCTGCTGGGCATGTATCTGTGCCCTGAGGGGGCTGTTATCGTCCTGAGCACACTGTTGATCAGACATGAGAGACAGGCTAAGGTACAGGGGCAGGCCAGCCATCCCATCATTACAGCAAGGCGATGAGGGAGGAGGCACACAGATGAACATGATATGGAGGAGATATGAAAATAAAGCATTTATTCATTGTTCATGAACCGTTCGTAGCATTTTATTAAGGTAGCATTCTTCCATAAATCAAATTAAAGTGTCATAAATACAATTGATTGGTTTTTCTCTTATCTCTAGAGAGCAGGAAAGGGTGATCTGTCAAGGGATCCCACACTTTCCATGACCTATGGTTTTCCTGGACCAGAGCCAGCTAGCATGTAGACTGATTAAGAATTCCACACAGCAGAACACAGGACATGAGCAGGGCAGGAGCTGGAGGGTATCACATAATGTGATGTCATATGATGGAGTAAGATTCTACCACCTTTGGTATAGGCTCCTGAGCAAACTCTGTGGTAAAAATGTACAGAATCAATGTTTTACAGACTACTATGAGCTAATCCCTTTATCACACTGTGCAGTGATAATGTAATGTGCTGCCTCACCCTCGCTGTCTCCCTCCCGTTCTGGGGGCTGGTAGTTCGAGAGGGTCTGGGCCTGCCTCCCGGGCTGCTGCTCTCCCTCCTCCTGCAGCTTCACTGGAGCTCTGCTGGTGGGCTTGAACTGCACCGTGGGTATGGAGGCTGGCTGCTCCTGCTTCTCCTGGGGCCGGCTGGATTCCACGGAGACCTTCTCATGCCTCCTGTGGCCCTGGGATGCGTGGCCTCCATCCTGGCTGCGAGGACCCTCTATGTGTTTGGGATGGGTTGTGTGTCCCGCCTCCGTGTCGGAGCCAACGGCATGCTTTACTTCCTTCAGCGTGTGCTTTGTCTCTCGGTCTCTGCTGTCCATGATACCAAGTTCCGGTTGATGCCTGTAGATCTCTGGGGCCCCTTCCTGTCCCCTTGTTGGTGTTGCCGTTCTCGAGGGGGTCTGGTTCATGTTCTGGAGGCTCTCAGTCCTGGGATCCATCCTGTCCTGATCATGTGTCCCCAGTCTCTCTCTCAGCTCTTGCCTCAGGTCCTTATCAGAGATGTTTGGAGAGCTGGATTGAGGATAGGGGTCTGGCACGCTGGTCGATTCCAGTGGTTGGACAAGGGGTGGTGGGTTAGTGGATGTAGCTATAACCGGTGAGTAGTCATAATCCACCTTTTTACCAAGACTGGGTGGGTCCTCCTTGTACAGAGGTAAGGTGTTGCCAGGTAACTTGTGCAGTCTTGAGAGTGGGTCTAGAGGGTTGGCCTGTCTGTTGACATAGGGGCTGCTGCTATCTTTCAGAGGACTGCGGTTCTCAGTGGTGGTGGCTAACTCAGGCTTTGTCACACTCCTGGGGTCACAGTCAGGGATAGGAGAACACATCAGTCTCCCACCGTCATTGGGACAGTGACACACCTGACATGGGTGCATCTGGAACGAGTGGCCTGCTTCATACTTCCTGTTTCCATGGACACAGCCGGTGCGCTCACACTGCTGACAGCCATCCGCGGGTTGCGAGACGCTAATGCAGTTGGGCGGGATATCAGGACATGGGATGAAGCGACAGCTGATCCTCCCGCCACCCTGGGGACAAGAGCATTCCGTGCTTCCAAAATCCACAAAGTAAGATTCTCCTTCTGGAACTTTCCCCTTGCGGAAGCCTGCATGGACACAGTCATAGTACTGGTAACCTTCACATGCACATCCTGTTTTCACACAGGTGGCACAGCAGGAACCCTGCTGCAGGACCTCTTCGATGCAGCCCTGCAAAACAGGACAATCTACACCTGTACAGTCCCTCTGGCATAAACAGGCGTCCGGAGAAAGTATCAGCAGACATAGAAGCAACACAAGATGTTGAATGTTCATTTTCAAAGCCTATAGAGGTGATTTTAGGAGACCAATGTTTCTGTTCTTCTAATTTCTTTCTAGTTTCTTCTAAAGTCCACAGGTATAGAAATTATATTGCATAGGTGCACCTATGGAAGGAAAGGAATTGATAGACATTGTTATTAGTAAATGGAGTTGTAGTTCAGCCATCTGTAATTCATTGTGGTCACATTTTGTGCCTTGGTCATTTTTGCATGCTTTAAGATCAATCTATTGTGAAACCATAAGTCATTAACTTCTCTTTCGTGTTAAATTGACCACAGGCTGAATGTCTGTTTTTCCATGCCCACTCTCCTGGCAGAAACACAACGGGAGATGCATGCTGGGGTTTACATTACACATGGAAATATGGCTACAGGTGACATGGAAATATAGAGAACTCATTTAGTGGTTCTAAAAGAAAGGCTGAAAAAAATGAACCTTTCCCTCAAAACAATAGAATAAATGTACTAAATGCTTTGTAGAGGATTGCTTATCAGCAGTGATAAAAGCAAATACAATCTCATGGAAGCTCGTCTCTAAAGGAGATGTTTCTGGTAGATAAAGGGGGTGACAGATTTAGATAGAGATACATTCATGTCAGTGTCCTCCGCAGTACTGCTGATACAGGGAAGAAGTAAAGAGAGCACTGACGAGAGCTGACACTAAATGCTCATTTGTGACAACAGAATCTGTAAAACTGTTGATTTAAATGCTTGTGTCTTTAATGCTCAACTTTTTAACAAAATGAAATTTTGTTTGAGTAAGAAATATCTGAAATGTATGTAAGTATTAAAAGCCTATCTGATCTAAGTCAGTGATGTGACTTTAAATAAGAAAGAGCATACTGAAAACCAGGTGTTTTCTATTTAACTGTTCCTGTTTTTCTGCTTGTTCCAATCCTGGGAGACAAAGCGACAATTCAAGCACAAAAACCTGGTGAAGGAGTTAAAACATTTTATCAGAATGAAATACAGTTCACATTCAATTTATGGAACAGACTGCACAGACACATTTTGTCAAGAAAAAACTATGACCTTGGCAGAACAGCCAAAAACAATCCCATTTGCACCAAACTGTGCAAACTGTGAGCAGGTAGATTCCAGCATATGTTAAAGTAGTTCCAACATAGTAAAGTAGAAGAGGGCCAAGGTCATGTTGACATGTTGTATTTTCCTGAAAGCTCATGTGTACTTTAGTGTATGTAGGCAGAAACCTGCTCTGACATGTCTTTAAACCACCAACAACTCACATCCCTACATCTACATTTACTACCTCTGCTTTCTGTATTAGTGTGATCTACAACATGTTCAGTCTTAGTGTATAACATATTTAGGTAAATGAATACATTAGAAATATACCCCTATGTGAATACAAATGACTATGCTTAAACTTGCTTTTTTAAGCTGTTCTGTTGAAGTGACTTAAGATGCAAATGCACATTTGTATGTGAGTGATGAGTATGTCAGGGGCACTAATTGAAATACGGAATCATCCTTAGAGCAAAACCTAGTATGCTTAATAAAAACTAATTTGACTACAGTAGAGTAAAATTATGTCATGCTAAACTACTCTACCTCAAATTCAAAGCTTTGAGAGTGCTTCAGACATTGAATAAACGTTTTATTCTACTACCTCTCACATCTGTGGCTACTTCTGCCTCCCGTCGTTTTAGAAGGCCACCAAAGAAGAAAAGTTCTCTAAGGCACCACTTTGGAATCAATGATGCCTTTGTGTGCTGTTGGTACAAAATCATACAACCAGATATTGCACTCCAGTGGCATTAGCTCTCTGGTTTGGGGTCTTAATTATGTTGAATTCAGCATGAAGCATTAAAGCCTGACGCTCTGAACAATTTCTGCCTACAGGTTGGAGTCAGAAAAAGAAGCTGAATCTGGGATGAGAAGTTGAAGTGATTGTAAAACATCTAGCTTTATCTGCTGAGCTTGACAAGCCTCATTTGTTTGAATGAGGCGAGGCAAATTGTTTGTTGTACCATCAGCACAGACAATGTCGAAAAACGTTTTTCAAACGGTTTGTTTGACCGCTTTCTTAGCCCGGTACTGTAGCAAATAGTTTGACCCTTGTCACCGCGGTTAGACACAGAAAACCTTATGTTCCTACGTCAAACATGATAACAACCAGTAGCATGTACAAAACTTCAGACAAATTTGGCCGGATTATGTAGCAGCCGGTGATGTGCAGTTACGTGAGTTGTATTATGGCATACCATTAGAGTTTACAAAGGTATGTTTACAAAGGCAGATCACACTACTCTACACTGTCTATGGATTGTATAGAATAAAAAGGCATCTTTGGCTGTAATGCCATACACAGTCATGGGTTAAAATATGTGAAATAGTAAGATTTTGTCTCGGACTTTCGACTCAAACAAAACTGTAGTCTAGAACAATGGTGTTAAAAAATAATTACCTTACCTTGTGTTACAATTCCAATCCTGTCAAGTGTACGACTGATAACCTGCTGGACAAAAACTTGTCCCCAAAGTTTCTGCGCTCGATCTGAAAAGAGAGTGAGAGCGCTCCACTGAGGGCGGGACAAGAAAGTTTCCTTTCGCAAAATGGTTTGCCTTTAGAATTAAGTACATTTTGTTAGCAAAAGTAATAAGGCCTAGTTTGTGCTTGCTGAATTATTGTAGATGCATTTGCCGGTGATTTCATTTTAAATCACGCTCACGCTCATGCTAAATGACTAAATGTAATGTATATCACGAATCTTTATTTGTTTACACTTAGCTTGGGTTTGAGAGAAGCTATATATTACTTCCAACATTTAGTCTACATCGGTTCATCGCAAGCTTTTTGAGGCTGTATGGGATTTAGACTACTTTCATTTACTGAGTGATCCACTGTGTCTATGGTTAATTGTCTACGGTTAGCTGCTCACTGATGCAGGAATACAGCACTTTAGACAACAATCTCACTCTAAAATCTGATTCTAATGCATACCGTGAGGGACTACATCACATGATGACTTGACTTGTCACAGTGTCACAATGTGGGCTATTTTATTATCCGTTTTTAACAGTTCAATGCATTTATTTATCCTCCTGAGATATGTCCTTACTCAGTCCGATCTGAGGAAGCTTGATCCTGTGATGTAACCTGACCTCTGAACTAACCTCAGAGAAGCCTATTTGATCTGAGGGGTCATGCCGGGCAGCATGAAAACAGATTGAGACAAAAGCCTCCTCACTGAAAGGATAGATTGATCTGACAGGAACAAGGGGTTGTAAGGCCATTGGTTACATTGTTTCAGAAACAGTCCTTGGCAAATCAATGACATGGATGAGTCAGAGTCCCTGGAGTTACTTTTGAGTCTTGAGTAGGCTAGCATCCATGGTGAAACAAACAAAACAATATGGGGATATCACGCTTCTGGACTGCTTGAACATGTTTTTAAAACAAACTCAATCTGATTTTCACATTTTTGTGAGAAATATGTGGTCTGCTCCAAGAATCGCATTTATTAGTGACAACATAAAATTGGGTAATGCATTGCCGGCCCGTCAGCACACTACAAACATCTATGTTGTCTTGGGCAATTATCCTCTGAGAATGTCCACATGCTCGTTGTCCCTTCAGCTTCATACTGTAACAGGGACTGCACAGGGGACAACGCCATTGATTTTTCCAGTCCAGAATTTGACTGCATGCTCAAATGTGATCTCAGCCTGAGCTGTGCCTGGCAGCCAAACCTGTCTCTGGTCATTTTAATGACATACGCTAACTGGCTGTGGGGCTCGCTAACGCCCAGGGGAGCCTGGGGTCACTCTGCTCCACATTGAGCCCTGGCCACGATTACAACCAACACCCATAAGCTGTTGACCCTCAAAATGCACGAATGTAAAAGCACACCAGGGAAGGAAATTACGTTTTAAAGTTTGTGCTCTGAGACAGACATTTAATACAGATTATATAATACAGATAACAAGACCACCCACCACCTTGGTAATGAATGTAAGGAAGTTTAACTAGTTATAGCTTTGACATGCATCCCAGAAAAACTTTACCTTGGACCACCATCCAGACTGGGAATTATCCATTCTCAGGTCAGTCAATACAGTATAGAAAAGTACAAAACAAATGGATGAATCCATTTCTTGTATCCTCAATAACCACCAAACACTCATGTGCAGCTTCCTGTGTTTTATAGAGTGCACAACCTTGGACACCTTGGCTCCTGGAAGACGTAATCATGTAGCAGGCTGTGACCAGAGAGGCCTGCTCCACAGTAGTTGACCCACTGGGTTAGAACCAGACAAGCTCACTGCGGTAAAGCCTCTTAGCGCAGGGTAACGTGATCTGACACAAGCTGGTTTGGGAAAGGTAATTGCGTCCTGTTCTATTGTTATTTCTCATTCATGCATGTTTGAATGGTGACTTCTACCAATACTAATTCACCCAGACCACCACCCGCTGTCCTGCCTCTGGATAATCCATCTAATGGGACCAATTTCTCAGCTATATCTGGCCACTCTCCAGCACTCACCACCATTTAAAGAGCTTCATGAAATAATGCTAATAATATGCCTTTTTCATGTACTGTGAGCAGTATGAAGTAATTCTCCCCATGATTGCCAGGGCTGTGCTCTAGATTTAGTACTACATTCTTTTCATCCAATTAGACGTCATTGACTGTGACATCATTGTCTATCAGGGGCCCTAAGTCCAGCAGGTGTTAATGTTGTCTGTTCATTGCGTGACAATGTCCTGACCTCCCATCTCTGTTTGAACAGGTGGACAGGGTTTCCCCCAGCTGTGTCTTCTATCTACTACAGTCACATGGCACTGCTTTAAAGTGTTGTCTTATTGCCACAATCAGCTCCCTTCATGACTAATGCTACAAGGCTTTCAGATTGAGATCCTATACTTTCTTTACTTTCTTGTGACTCTCAGACAGATGCTCAACCAACACATAGAATATGCTACAATGTATGAAAACACTCTTATGAAACCGTTAACTCCTAGCAGACAAATTATGAGAAATGCTAGATGTGCGTTGGTCCATAAGGGTTGCAATCCCTTGCATCTAAAAGCCCATGTCTCTTGCAGACCAAATGTGTTTCCTATCAGAACTGTAGTGTAGGTCAGTGATGAAGTGAGTAGAGGAAGTCTTAAATGTGCCCCAGTGAAGACAGAGCCTGGAAGCTCTGCAGGGGGTAACTAGGGAAATTAAGGGTGTTTGTAATGAAAGTGAGGACCCACCTGTGTCTTGTAAAGAGATTTCAGGCTCTACAGGGAGGTTTAAGGTTTACCTGATGTTTAGAGATCTTTGAACTATGCCAATTACTATTTTGTCTGGACAAAATATCTGGAAATATATACAAAAACTTTGGTATTATTTTGTTGTTGTTCTGCTTCAATTTATATAAATGATCATACATTATTATGTATATTTTATTATTATTAATAATAATATTATATACTGTAAATAAATAAATATATATTTTTATAATCAAACAAACAATCGAGTATTTAGCCTATGTGTTGCCATTTTACTCATGTATGTGAAGTTAATTTAATGGACATTTTAGTCAAGTACCCACATTCCCTACCTAATTTTATCAATGCTAATGTCAAAGTAAATCCCCTGGGTTTTGAATGAATAAAAGTAAGAATACATGAGTGGGAACACATGGAAGCGTTTTTGGGAGCGTTTTTGTGATTATGCCACTATTATCCATGGGTATGAGTGCATGGAGTTGCAAATACAAAGCTTTTCAGCTCTTTCCACTTAATGCTTCCTCCATGGCACTAGCAAGGGAATTCAAAGCATGAAGTTAAAGACTTGCAAATGGATTTAACACCTTGAAAACACCATATGGAACCAGATGAATGTTGAATTGTGAGATCAGAAGGAAATAGAGATGCATATTAAAAATTTTATTCTGAATATATTATCCAATCTGAGACTATTGAGAAGCAGTCTAGCAGTAATGTAGTGCACATTATTCAGACTATTGTTTTCTTTGTATTCTTTTTGGAACACAGGATACTGCCCTGAGGCCAGGGCTAATTTCACTTCATTGTAACACCTTTTATTATGACTGCCTACACCACTCTTTACTGGGCCACACACTAAAATGACCCTAAAGCTGTGGTTCCCAAATTATTTTAAGCTCTCATCAAACCATGACAAACATGACAAAAAATAGTTTTTGTTAAAAACAGGAAGTAAACTTTTAAACAGCCTAGATAAAGAGATGAGGGCAGGTTGTTAAACGTTATTGTCCTAAGTTGTTGTGATATAGGAATATGGAAAAACATTGATTATATTTAAAATATCTGTAGATGTTATTTGTGTGTGCCAAGACACACACAAATCATTACTGTCAGTAAGTGCCAGCCAAAGACTTACAGAAGAAAGAAGAAAACTAGAGACACTGACTGTCTCTCCACCTTCAAGAAAAGGCTCAAGACGCACTTGTTCCGGGAGTACAACGGTACTTAGGAATGGTTCGCTTGACCCGATGTTAGTTTCCTCAAGGATCACAATGACTCTTGCTCAGAGACTTTTTGCTCTTGTGGTTAGTGGTAACTGATTTAAAATTGTTTGTACTCGCTGTGATATATTGTTTTTTATTATTTTTTTCTACAGGTACACTTGCACTTATAGCAGTTCATGTTGTTTAATTGTAACTTGTTTAACTACATGCTCTTATGGTTCTTCCCTTTGGCACTTACTTTGGTTGTTCACAATGTGTGCTTCATGTTTTGGCTACTCGCAATGTTTTGTGGCTATCTCGTTGTTATGATCAGTGACCTATGCACTTTGTAAAGCTCTCTCTTGGAAGTCGCTTTGGATAAAAGCGTCTGCTAAATGAATAAATGTAAATGTAAATGTAACTTGAACCTGGCAGCTTTGCTTTGAACAGTTTGACTGTTGTCTAGACGTGAGGGTCAGTACCCACGGGACCTGCTCATAGACCCTGAGCGTGACTTTCAGGGATTGTTTTCCTTTTGCTGAGACATTACATCAGCTGCTGTAAACCTCCTACCTGCACTGCTAACACATCAACTGTTTCATCTGAATCCAAACAAATTGTAACGTCCCAGCAGGTCTCCCCTTACTGTAACTCTAGTCTAATTGAAAGAAGTCCAACTATCCTTGACTAGTACTGTCCTCTTGCAGACATAAATAATCTGCCAAATATTTCTGGGGGAATTATAGAGTCATTTTGAAACAGTGTTCTTCAGGCTACTAGGGTGCTTGATTAAGGCATATTAAGTGATGAGAAATTACAGCAACGTATACTAAACTGTACTGAGCTGGAGAGTTGCCATTCTGAATAGTCATGCTTGAGCATAGCGCCACTCAGATCAAAAGGCAGTGATGTGATCTCATTGGCAATGTTCTCTGACTAGTACAATTTCTCACTTCTGGCACACTAAAAACATGTTTCCAAATCAGTGCCTGGTAATCAAGCTATAAACCCCTAAGTGTCCATTAAACCAGAAACAGGATCTGGACTGATCATTGTTCTAACAGAAACAAAGAACATCAAGACACATCAGTGGATCCCAAGTGATCTGAATTGAAACTGGGTGATTAAAAATCTGGTACCAGTCCAAAGGTGTATTAGCTTACAAATTGAGCAGCTTCTATGTCAACAAATGATTTCACATTTTCAAGACATGGAGGTTGATTTACCTTTCACAGCATGTCCGTTTTCACTACATTTATTTGCCAAAGATGGTGTCATTTTTTCCAACTTAGTTCTCTGCCAAGTTTGAGGGTAATGGTTGTCTTGTGAACTGTTCCTTCTCCTCTGCCATTCAATGGACAGTGATGGTCTGTGATGGTATCTGATCTTAAAATAAACACTTCTGATGATCTAACTTGTAAAAAGTTTGGCAGCTATGTCAGTATAGGAGGTATTTATTTTCTCTCTTCATCTGCACAACATGTGCATGAGTGTTTTAAACACAGATGGCATGATGATGATGATATTCAAAGTAAACGAACTCAGTCATAATTGTTACTACTGCATGAAACTCAGTGATTATAAACATCTTCTCTCAGTAATTAATTAGTAATTAATTAGTACTTTTCCAAGATGATAAAAAAGATGAGAACTATCTATTTTCAAGAAAAATGCACATAAAAGTAGTGAGACATCTTTTATTTTTCAAAGTTGAATTATTTATTCTATGAGGGAAAGGCCACTACTTAACTGTGTAACTGAGTGAGTGACACCTAGGGGTAAGAAGTTGTGCCCAAACAGTCTTACAACAGGCCTAATGCATCTATGGTGTTGATCAGTTGAGTACTCTCATCAAACATCTGTTTAGCATTTCCTAAAACACTTGAAAAAGTCAGTCAATTAATTTTTTTAAATAAATGAATATTGAAAAGCAATGCATTTAAAACTTGCAAAAAATGTATGAATACATTGACCCGACATGTAACAGTTCTGCAAGCCAACGTTCAGTCACATAGCTGTTCCGAGAAGGCAGAGTTCGAACTTCTAAGCAAAAAGACAAGACTGCTTCTTTAAGATACAGCGTCATCAAGTCAGATTTGACGTATATTTTACTCCCAGCATGCATGCCTGCAACTCAAAATAATTTCCAATGGCGGGTATTTCTTAAATCTAGTGAATTATTTTTATTTTACTGAACTTATCTCGTATTTCTTATACTGGGCATTTGAATGTAACGTTTTATGTACAGTTTTGTGACGAGAGGGCTTCAGAGAGAGCTTCAGAGAGAGCTTTCGATTTCAGTTGCACGCGACATTGTTTAAGCATGCCGCTACCGCCTTGCGTGACTGTCATAAATTTAAACTATGTATCAATGGCCTGAGTATTTACTTTAGGAAACGGCTACTGTAACAGTGTTTGATTAGTGTTATGTTGACTTACGGCTATACATTATGATTAGCTATGTTGTTTGGTGATGGGCTGGAGCTACTATAACAGCACAACTCGATAATTCTTTTTCTCTTAAATCTTGATTGTAGTTCAACCCTCAACTATCGTTGAAGTAATTTCAGATCTTTTGGCATGGCGACTCTTAGACTATCAGTATTAGGGCTATTGCTATCAATTATTTATACCACTGATGCCTCAAAATTAAATATTCCCAAAGTGTTATTACCATTAGCTCGAAGTACTAGAATTAACTTCACATTGGAGGCGACTGAAGGCTGCTACAGATGGTAAGTGCACATTTTCAGTGGCAAGTCCTGCTTTATTTATGTTATCCGACAGGAAATGCAGGGTTAACTGTGCTTCTGAACGTGTCGGATATCATATTTCCAAGGTCATGTAGGGACGCACATACAGTGCTTTTGCTGCAAACGCCTTATTTATGTTGTCTTGATGAACTTCCACGAACATTTTCAATCATAAATTGGATGGACGTGAACATGAGCACTCAGCATGCCACACGAACCCGTTTCCTGTCACATGGGAGACGTCTCTGACCCTGTATGACTGTAAACTTGTCATGAAGCACATGTTAATTTATTGTCTAACATAACAGTAATTGGATTACCCTTTCTTGTTCACATATGGAAGGGTGTTTTAACAACATTTCTCAGGTCAAATAAATTAGGTTTATCTGTTAATTTAAGGTAGGCCTATACTGTAATTCTCTCTTCTCTTGACAGTATAATACAGTACTATATATTCCTACAGTGGCTCATGCCGAAACATTTTTTCTTTTATATTTTATAACTCAAGGTCCTCCACAAGACCAGAAGTGGCCAGTATCCAGACTCTGAATGCAGACAGCAGCAGACACTGTTCCCAGAGAGCTGTTGTCCAGGCTCTCTCCACCCAACCATCCAGACTCACTAGCATCATCCTGGCTGAGGATGTTGGTATGTGCTCAGGGCTGCAAACTCTCACGGTTTTGTCGTGCGACACACACATTTCAACCATTTCACACGCTCTCACACCACACCTTATAGTTATGCCTTCATGCGTATTTTGTTATATTTTGTATTTTTTTATCCTATTATGAAAAGGCATGTTATGCATAGTACCATGACATTTAGACTTGAAGGATAGTTTTTTCTTCATATTGTTTAGTCTATTATTGACCTTGCTTGTTGCTATTTAATATTTGAAATGTTGTTTGACAAAGAGGGTAATCTGATTCTCATTTTGTACACAGACTTGTCTTGTCTCTCCCCTAGCATTTGGAGAACAATTGTTCACTGTATTTATATTTGCTTGTCATGAAGTATTGCCACTGGCCAACAAGTAGTTAGAGGTTGTAAATATACTTGTGTCCAACCATGTTGACCAACCAAATACACTGCTGTATAATATAACCTGTTGGGGTTTATGATACCCGTCTTAGTATCTCTGTGTGACTGACCTGTGTTCTTTTCTCTTGTCTCCAGTGACAGGGCAGGTGCTGCGCTGTGATGCCATAGTGGACATCATCAGTGAGATTCAGATCGTGTCCACAACCAGAGAGCTTCACCTGGAGGACTCGCCACTTGAACTGAAGATCAACGCTCTGGACTCGGAGGGTCAGTAGCATCACCTGCAGCCTCCATACACTCTAGCATCACTTATGACTTGGACAATGCCACTGCTCATGGGATTTACTTTATCTACAGTACTTGTCAGTGTGCACTAGTATGCACTATTAAATCCACTCTATTGTATTGAGTGATTGGCATAGGCTCTTCAGTGGTGTTTCCTAGCTGTAGTAAGGACAGTTATATCAGTAATGATTGCTGTAAGCCCAAGGCAGGCCTCCTGCCCTCAGGCAGCGTTTAAGTGTCTGTTTGTTCTGTTCCACTAGTTCCATTAGGAGAGGAGACAGTCTGCTCAATGAGCTGTAGCCTCAACCTGAGTCTTTCTGATGACAGCCCCAAGGCTAGCCTGTTGTTGTTGGCCTCTGTGTATATTTTAGATTTGTCAGAGTGCTGCAACAAAAGAAACACATTCCAAAGTGAAAAAGGATTATTGGCTTAGTTTTTCAGCTGCAGCTAAAAACTTGTGAAACCAGTATTCTCGGAATGTCGTCACCCCCAGTGCCCTAAGCCCTACAATACCATCCTGTAATACTGTTAAATCTGTTATCTGTATATCTACATAAATTATAAAATTATAGCGTTCATTTTTCCAATGTATTCATCCATCTGTTACTTTTGTGCAGGAAACACATTCAGTACTCTTGCAAGTCTGGTGTTTGATTGGAGCATAGTGAAAGATGCTGATGTGGAAGGATTCTCAGACTCATTAAGGTGCATATCGAATACTGTCTTATCTTCGTATCATGTCATATACTTTTTATTGATTGGTTGTGGAGTAACAATTATGTTAGCTCTACCAAAGCCTCCCAATAAAAACAGTTGGTAACTTAATGTGATGAAACATCCATAAACGTTATCAGAATTTTATATCTTGTCCAATTGGTTTTCTTCCCAAGGGTGCTTAAATTCTCTGAATCAACGTACACACCCCCTGCTTACATCTCTGAAATGGAGAGAATTGGAAAACAGGGAGATATCATCTTGGTTTCTGGGCTGAAAACGGGACACTCAAAGCTTAAGGCAAAAATCCAGGAGTCTCTTTACAAGGTAGGCTTCTGTTAAGTCTGTCCCCTGCTGTTGCACTAATCTGAACTGTAAAAGCCTGATATGCACAGTAAATCAGATGGTACGTGGTCCTCATGTGGTTTATTCTTAGATGTGTGAGAGGCATCAGAGAACTGGGATCCAAGCTACACTGAAATAGTTTTCTCTCCCATCACATGAGTGTGAGGTATCAAAGCTCCAGGGACACGGAGAGCTATAAATACTGAGATAGATGTTTCTATTCTGCCATGTTTATGATGTCAGCCAGTCTAGCTGTCTGCTCTCAGATCAGTGTGGAGGTGACCACTCCGTGATTATGTCATCCTGATGGAGCATTAAAGGCACTTTAATTCTGATGACTAAGGATTAATACTGAGTTTACTCAGTAAATTATAATAAATTATAATATTGAACAATATTATGATGGCATGTTTGCCAAATATCCGTACTTATCAAAAGCATTGTTTAACCATGGCGTGCCTGCCACAGGATGTGGGTGCAGCGGAAGTGCGACTGCTGATTCTGGAGAACATCCTGCTGAGCCCTGCTCATGATGTCTACCTGCTGGCTGGCACATCCATCCAGTACAAGGTTCAGAAGATCAGACAGGGCAAGATCACAGGTAGCTCTCTATACCATTGGTATCCTGCTATATCGCCGACTATCAGGTTACTTCATGAACTCCCAATGGCGCACATGTATTATACTTAAACTCACAGTGAACTTGTGGTTTGACTGCTGTCGTGTTTCAGAGTTGGCGATGCCCTGTGAGCAGTATAAGCTCCAGCTCCAGAACAGTGTGACTGCGCCTGATGGGGACCCTGACCTGCCTGTGGCTCGCCTGGACCAGAGCAGCTCCGCTGTCAGCGGCCTGCAGCAAGGACACATCCACGTGGTGCTGGACCACAAGAGTATCCTTCAGACCGCACACACCTGAGCTGATCCTGATTAGTTTGTCACTGAGACTGATTCGTGTCAGGTGTTGAATGACAGGCGTAGCTGCTCCCCCTTCTGTAGTGCAGTGCTGCTCTATGACATGTATGGTTAGTGTAGTTCTCTTTGTGTGTGATGCAAACTGTAGATTGAAGTGAGGGTGCTTGGTGGAGCAGACACAGTGAGTGGAATGAACATAATGAGACTGGGCAGACTGCTGTAGGCCAGACAGGTTAAGCACTTTTGTTAAGATGAAACCTCGAACTGGTGTTGCACACTTGACACCTACCACACAAACTGGGACCCTAAAAGAAGTGTAATAAAATGTCAGTATTTGTATATCTAAGTTTATATTCCTTAATAACCTTCTCCAAGGCCTTCGTATGCAGGGGGTGTCTCGCTTGCCCAACAGTACGCTCTATGTTGTGGAACCAGGATACTTGGGTATTTCTACATTCAGTTTTGTTATGTAATGGTTATTTAACCTACATGCTTCTGGGATTTAATTGTTCTATGTAAATGTTCTTAACCATGTCCTTCTCCTACTGATCTGCACAGCTTGTTTTCACTCTGTCTTGATATACCATTTGTTCAGGTTTCAAAATTTATCCTGGAGAGAGCTGGGTCCTTGAAACAGGGCATGTGTATGAGGTTCTTCTGGAAGTGTTTGACAAGTCCAGCAACAAAATCTACATATCGGATGTAAGATTGATTTTTTCTTAAAGGGTCAGATTGTTAGTTGAAGTTGTGACTGGCAAATCATACTTATACGCAGTCTATGCACTATACAAAGTAAATTTGGCCAAATTAGCATCAGACTGAGAAGGTTCACAGAGACAATAAATAAGTAAATACTTTTTAGTTGAGCTGTCTGTTTCCCCACCAATAAATTATTATTGTTTTTGGAGAAAAAAAACAATTCCACCCAAAACCCTTATTTTCCCCTCAAATATGTTTTGCACAGAATATGAGGATAGATACTGCCTTCCCAGGAGAGTACTTTGAGATTCTGGAATCGTCTATGAATGGATCATACCACCGTGTCAAGACTCTAAAAAATGGACAAACGCTCATTGATGCTGCACTCAAATCTGTGGTGGACCAAGTGAGTGATATTACAACCCTGAATTAGTCCTTGCGGGTTTGTACTAACCAAACATTTCCATTTAAATGTAAAATAAGAAAATAAACATAATCTGTCTTAATGAGACTTGTTCTGTTTTAGAATGGAGGGGTCCACACATTCCCTAACCCCGTTTCCAACAAGCAGGAGGTAGAGATCTACAATCCCATAGTGCTCAGTCCCAGCATTCTAACGTTTCCATGGCAGCCCAAGGTCGGAGCCTACCAGTACACAATCAAGGTATTTGTCCCTGGTGGCTGATTGTCAGGCTGTCTCTGCCCTGCACATCGAATGCATATTCTATTCATCTTTCAGAAGAAGCACACAATACATCACCTGCACGGCATATGACTATAGTGTGACGACTGTGATAGGTGAAAGGGTTATACTGCTTGACCATTTGTATGGTTGTATCAGGGAGATAGTGGAAGATAATGCCCATGTTCTGAATGTGATGTGTTTGGTATGTGATGTGTTTGGTATGTAAGTGAGGGCGGCAGGTCTAGGTCTCCCTCTGTGTGCTCCAGAGTCAATATTGACGCTGGCTGTGTTGCTCCAGGCATCCGGAGGCAGTGGGAACTTCAGCTGGGCCTCTTCCAACATGGCCGTTGCCACAGTGACTGTGAAAGGAGTGATGAAAACCGTCCGTGACATCGGCGTGAGCGTTGTGAATGCCCATGACGTACGCAACCCGCTGCACTATGGACACATGAAGGTGAGCTGCTGAAGGGAACCGGTCAGCCAGGGCACTAGACCACAGATCAGCCCGTGTCTGTAAAACCCCGCAGTGCTGAAAACCACTAGACAAAGAATAATGACACTGTCCAAGTGACTGTGAATTCATAAATCATGAACTCTAGGCATGTACCCTGGTACTGTATGTGCTCAATAGTTTTGTCCTTCTGCCCCTGTGGTTCTGTTTCCCTCCAGGTGTATGTGGTGGAGCCGGTGGGGATGGACTTCTCCCCCTGCCCAGTGGAGGCCAGGGTGGGCTTGGTGCTGGAGCTGCCTCTGAGGATCTTTGGTCTCCTAGCAGAGAGGAGCCAGGGGGATCAGATGGATGGGGAGAGGGTCATGCTGAGTGACTGCTCCCACTTTGACCTGCAGGTGGTCGAGGAGAACCAGGGAGTGTTCCAGCTGCTGGAGGGTGAGGCTGAATGCTGGAGGGGCTGGCAGCTGGGAGTTGGAAGCTTTGGGCTGGGTGCTTAGGGCTCGGGGCTACGGGCTTAAATCGAGGCATTGGGGCCGTCAATGAATTGCTTGGGTATGCTCCTCTAATGCTTGTCACGGGGGCAGAACCTTTTATGTGGTTTACGTCATATTCGGGTTGCAAAGACATTTTTTTTTCCTCTCAAAGTGCTTTTGCTCACAATATGTGCAGTTTTGTATTCTATAATTCCTTGTGATAAATGTGATGACTGGTCTGGCACTAATACCATGGGACTGCTGCTGTCTGCTCTTTGTCCATTTGTGGTTGGAGAGGCCTGTAACTGTAGACACTCACACTTATGGACTAGGACTGTGAGATAGTTTTATGGGATTTAATTGACTGGGTAGGTCTGACTGTGGTGTGTGTGTGTGTGTGTTTTCAGGGCCCCTGGCTCCAGGGCAGGAGCACTGTAGTGGGGTGAGGGCCAAGGCCCTGGCCCCTGGATACACCACCCTGACAGTCAGCTACACCCATGGAAACGTCCACCTCAGTGCCAAGATCACCATTGCTGCCTACCTGCCTCTCATAGTAAGTACTGGTCCATCCTGGACAGGGTCTCTACCTGGTCCATCCTGGACAGGGTGTCTACCTGGTCCATCCTGGACAGGGTCTTTACATGGTCCATCCTGGACAGGGTGTCTACATGGTCCATCCTGGACAGGGTGTCTACATGGTCCATCCTGGACAGGGTCTCTACCTGGTCCATCCTGGACAGGGTCTATACATGGTCCATCCTGGACAGGGTCTCTACCTGGTCCATCCTGGACAGGGTCTCTACATGGTCCATCCTGGACAGGGTGTCTACCTGGTCCATCCTGGACAGGGTCTTTACATGGTCCATCCTGGACAGGGTGTCTACATGGTCCATCCTGGACAGGGTGTCTACATGGTCCATCCTGGACAGGGTCTCTACCTGGTCCATCCTGGACAGGGTCTATACATGGTCCATCCTGGACAGGGTCTCTACCTGGTCCATCCTGGACAGGGTCTCTACATGGTCCATCCTGGACAGGGTCTCTACATGGTCCATCCTGGACAGGGTCTCTACATGGTCCATCCTGGACAGGGTCTCTACCTGGTCCATCCTGGACAGGGTCTCTACATGGTCCATCCTGGACAGGGTCTCTACATGGTCCATCCTGGACAGGGTCTCTACATGGTCCATCCTGGACAGGGTCTCTACATGGTCCATCCTGGACAGGGTCTCTACATGGTCCATTCTGGACAGGGTCTCTACCTGGTCCCCTACAGCAGGGGTTCTCAGACCTTTTGGGGCCAGTGACCCCTTACAGGGGAGAACATTTTCCAAGGACCCCCCCATAATCATAACACCCATTCAGCATACCCTTTGTGCTCTTAAACGGACACAATATGCTTGTTTTATTGGTGCAAATGGTCCCCATCTGTAGATTATTATATATGTTTTCACTTTTTAATGATACAGCACAATTGATGGCAAATTCTTTTGAGGACCCCCCTGGCTATGGTTCTGGGACCCCTAGAGAACCACTGCCCTACAGTTCCACTATAACACAGTTACCAGTATACACACTGTTTCCGATTGTAAACATTATTTTGCAGATTTGACCAACTCCTAATAAGGCTGTTATTTTATACTTGTCTGTTGCGGCGGCATCTGAAATCTTTATAACGATCTTCTGCCACACTCCCACCTATCTTTAGCACAGCAATTAGCCTTTCCCCCTTAATCAGCGACCCACACACACACACACACGCATACACACCTACATTACTTCACAGATATCCACACACGCACCTTTGCTCATTGCAATCAGTGCAGAAGTGCAATGATCAGCTAGTGTTAAATTCCACTCCTGGGTTTCCTCAGTGTTGTGTGCATTTTAATTATGCCCTCATGCACTCGATACACTGATTTGTTTTCTCTCTGCCTGGTGCAGCTCCAGCACAGCTCTAATGGAATTGATGTCAGCTCTTCGGCTGGAATGTAGAATTTATGTAAAGCAGGCGTTATGGAGGGGGCTTTTGATCTGAAGGCATGCATCATTTTGTCATGCCTTCCTCATGACTGCATCTCCATAGTGCTCGAGACCCAAGTACAGACTTGGGTGCCGTTGTTTCCAAAAACACCTCAGGAAGGTTTCTTTTGGGATCTAAAAGTGTCCACTTATTTTACCTTCATAACTTCTCCGCTGCTCTGCTGCGGTCTAACCTGCTTTGTCTGCTGTCCTTGACAGACTGTTGACCCTGCGTCAGAGGCCCTGGTGACGCTGGCCTCCTCTAAAGACATGCTCCTAGAGGGAGGCCCAAAGCCCTGGGTCCTAGAACCCTCCAAGTTCTTCCAGAACGTGAAGGCTGAGGAGGAGAACAGTGTGAGCCTGGAGCTGACCGGGCCGTCCTCCCGCAGCTTTGCCCGTCATGGGGTCCGAGCCACCTGCAGGGCCCTGGGAGAACAGGTACACGACCAGCCTGGCTCACCTGGCGCTGGAAGCTGTGCACGGCCACAACCACAGGGACGGGAGTGTCAATAACGTGTGTTTACAGGTCTTGGCAGTGACGGTCGGGAACCATCCCAGCCTGACCAATCCCTACCCTGCGACGGAGACGGCGGTGGTCAAGTTTGTGTGTGCCCCTCCCTCTCGCCTCACCCTGGTCCCTGTGTACACCAGTCCCCAGCTTGACCTCACCTGCCCACTGCTGCAGCAGAACAAACAAGTGGTGGGTGGTGGACGCCTCATCGGCTTGACAGATTCCCCCCTAGTTAATTAGGATTCTACACCTGTAATCCCCTCCACTGGATAACCTCACATCATGCTATTTTCTCAGGTACCTGTCTCCAATTACCGAAACCCTGTGCTGGACCTAGCTGCCTTTGACCAGCAAGGGAGAAAGTTTGACAACTTCAGCTCTCTGAGCATGGTTTGGGAGTCCAGCAAAGAGGCCCTGGCCAGTATTGAAACGACCATGCCCATGGAGCTGCAGCAGTTTGAGGACGGGAACAAACAGAAGAAGCTCCACGGTAGGACCAGGATGTTGCTGGCGCATGCAGCAGCCCTGCCATGTGTCTGGAGCCTGAGGCTCACCGTCATGTCCAGACACATGGCTCATGTCTCTCCTTGTGTGTGACAGGGCGTCAGACAGTTCTGGTCCACCATCAGTCGGGCTCGGCTGCCATCACAGTGACAGCTGGGGGTTACCAGGTCCCTCACTTGGAGGCTGCTAGGGTCACCAGCCTGGTAAGTGTGGTGACATTGGAATACATTTTGAGAGCCGTTTTGACAGTGTGACTTTTGACTTCCTCTGTGAGTGACAGACAGGAACCTGCTGTTGTTAATGAGTCAGTAACCACAAGAAAAGAAACATTGTTCCTATCTCACATAAACATCAGTGTTGCCATAGCAGCTCTACAAATGATCACAGAAAGACAGTTCACAGAAAGGAGAACTATCAGATTATTTTATTTGGCAGCTGACATGTTTCCCACAGTACATTACTTTTTACTTCTTCAGTTGAAACCTTTACTTCTACCGAACACCTAAATAGGGCAACCTTCTCCTGCTGCCGCAAAGTTCATGCAATATTTATGTGTGTAACCATGGTTACCGTTCTGCTTTATCTCATCCTTGTCTTATCAGTATGACCCTTTGACCCCGGTGTCGGCCACGCTGGATCTCCTGCTGGTGGAGGATGTGACAGTCAGTCCTGAGGCCGTCAGTATCTACAACCACCCAGACGTGCGGGTAAGAACTGCTCCCCATGTCTCTGCTGGCCTCCGCCCTTAGACACTGTCTTAACACCGTCTCATCCCGTGACAGCACAATGCTCTCCTTCTCTTTCCTTGTTTTGACTGTTTCATTACAAAGTAGGTGTGGAGAACATGCTTCAGTCAAATAGAAATTCTAAGCATGTCTTGTTTCATCCCAGCCCATAACACGTACAGTAATATCTCAGGATATCCTCGTTGCCCCGTGTAAACACGTCTGACCCTTTCTGGGAGCCATGTTGGTTAATCCTGCAAGATGAAGGTGTTGGACATAAATTGCAGCTAGTGACCTGTCTAAAAGGATTAAGACGTGTGACTGGGGTTAAGGGTCCACTTTGATGCCTCGAGTGCTTTACAAGCCTTTTGAAATATTACAAGATGCGTTTCCATGACGTGGAAAAACTGCACGTCAACATCGATGTGTTTCATTTTCGACTGATTTTGCTCCCTTGCTATTGTCTTTTCTACTATAATCAGTGTTGACACCTGGTTTGTCTGGCAGGCGGACCTGTCCCTCAGAGAGGGTTCTGGGTATTTCTTTGTCAATGCCAGTGTTGGAGGAATAGCAGACGTCATACTCAAACAAAGCCACAGTACTGCCGAGGTGAACAATACACAGAATCACTCAAAGTATCAATGCAATGCCAGAATCCAACAAAAGAATATAGTATCTGACATGACCACAATGTTACGTCATGTCTTGTAAAATTCGGATGGTAATCCTGTGTATGTGTTTCCAGGTGGTTCCAGTCCAGGCAGGAGTCGTCCAGGTTATGATTCATGACCTGTGTCTGGCTTTCCCAGCCCCTGCCATGGCCACAGTCCAGGTCTCTGATATCCTGGAGGTTTATGTGAGAGTGGTGGACAAGGTCAGTGGCCAGACCCTCATCTCCCATATAACTATTCCTTCATCCCTTTCTAGATCCATCCATTAGCCTTGGCCTGGGTGTGGAGTCTTTGTTATCTTCCTCACATTCCTCTCATGACAGGCTAAGATTTGCACTGAACGCTGAGTCACACCATTGTTCTAAAAACGTGCCAGGAGCTGTGGTTTTTCCGGTTATAGTAACTATATTTCATGTCTTAGGTGGAGATTGGCAAATCAGTGAAAGCTCACGTCAGAGTCCTGAATGACAACAAGAAGCCCTTCCTGGCCAAATACTTTCGCTTCATGAACCTGAAACTCAAGGCAGCGTCTTCCATAGTCTCTCTGCAGTAAGTTGTCAGTGGTGGAACAACCATACACTGTAGTTCCAGTAGCTTAAATTGAATGATTGACTTATTGTTTTTCTTAGAGCGCTATCTGAGCCTTCAGAGAAAGACACGGCCATCTTCCTGGTCAAAGGCTTCTCCATTGGTCAGACCACTGTGTCTGCTGTTTTAGTTGACAAAAATGGAAGAAAAATTGCTTCTGCTCCTCAGCAAATAGAGGTGGGAACTTGTATAACACTCAATCAATAAAGATTTGTCAATGTTTCAGATGATGCATGTTTTTACGACTTTTGTTATTTTTTCTCAGGTGTTCCCACCTTTCAAACTCCTCCCCAGGAAAATGACCTTGGTAATAGGAGCCATGATGCAGGTATGGATATTAGTGTCAGCATGATGACGTTCTGTGGAAAAGTCTTGGTGTCTGCCACACAACTGATTCTGATCTGAACTGACTCTCCTCCTGGGAGGATGATTAGAAAAGCCACATGGTCATATACTACACTGTGTCATTGTCTTTAAAAAAGCCCTTCCCATCCGCTAAGATAACATACATACATTGAATATGATTTCAATGTAATGTCAAACTCCGTAGTGTTTATGATTAAACACCCTGAGAATAACTGCTTTCAAATGCTCCTAGACCCCACACTGACAGGAGTTAATGAATGAACTGTCATTGTCCTTCGGAGCAGTCGTTGAAGCAGTCATGTGAAACTGATAGTCTGCCATATTTGTTCCGCATCATCCTCTATCTCGCTCACTCTCTGTGCCTCCATTTTGTAGATCACTTCTGAGGGTGGTCCCCAGCCTCAGTCCAACATTCTCTTCTCCATGGCCAATGAGGAGATCGCCTCCGTTAATGGGATTGGTCACGTTAGGGGCATTGCCATTGGCAATGTAACTGTGACTGGACTGGTGCAGGCGATAGATGCAGAGACTGGCAAGCTGGTGGTTGTTTCTCAGGTAAAGTACCCTTAGGCCATCCCCAGGTGTAATATGATGAATAGGTTTGTTATTCCGACTGACGGAGGGTTGCGTTGTGTGTTGAATTAAACAGGATGAAGTGGAAGTGGAAATCGTGCAGTTGAGGGGTATTCGGATCCGAGCCCCCATCACAAGAATGAAGACTGGCACCCAGGTAACTTGTTGTTTACTGAACAGTGAAAAGGAGATTTGGGATGTTACTGGTGAAACCTGGCGGTGAGTTGACCTTGTCTGTCTCTTGGGTCAGATGCCTGTGTATGTGATGGGCCTCACTAGCAGCCAGACCCCCTTGTCTTTTGGTAATGCCATACCTGGCCTCACCTTCCATTGGTCCACCACCAAGAGAGACATCCTGGAGCTCCAATCACGACATGCCGAGGTAGGAACTGGCCTGCTGGCCGTGCCCTCCCCCATTCCCTCTGAGGAAAAACATCCTATCGTGTGCCGGCTTACAATTATAGATCATGCTGATAAGCTTTCCCTATTTTTAGCTCCTGCCTCAATCCTTTCTTTTTATCAGATTGACTGATTTAGGGCAAAGCAAATATCTAACACCTCCAGTAGGGAGGACTAGGCATCTGCCCAGTATCCTCTGTTTTGCTTTTGTGCTCACACTTCTATACCTCTCAACAGGCTGGTGTGCAGCTGCAGTCAGAGCATAACTTTGCCATGAGCGTGACTGGGAGGAGTAAAGAGGGCCGGACGGGCCTGAAGGTGGTGCTGAGAGCCTCAGAGGCCTCGGCCGGCCAGCTGGAGGGGAACATCCAGGAGCTCTCTGATGAGCTCCAGATTCAGGTAGCTGCAGTACAGGACCTCCAGCTAGCGAGCAAGCTAGCGTAGCACTCCCCCAGGTCAAACCAGTATCGCTGTGTGTGTGTGTGTGTATACGTATATGTGGTTGTCACTGCCAGTGAAATATCTGACAATGCTCCTGGTGGTTTATGGTTGAATGTTTATGGACCGGTACTTGTCCTCATGTCCCCTTGCTTGCTGTCCTATAAACTACAAGAAGTAAACAAGCCAGCAGGCAAACTGTTCACTGCAGATTGGCAGAAAAGCAGTGACGCTGAGCGGTTGAGCATTAAAGTATTGTGGGACTTTTTCCTCTTTTGGTGGACTTTATATAATGATGAGGGCCTCTGTTCATCACTTGATGAGCTGAATGTATCCGGCTTCAAACTGCATTAGTCTATGTCATGTCCTGAAAACCCAAACATCAAAGCACGATTAAAAACTCTTAATAATTGGCTTTTCATCTCGTCACTTTGATCAAGGTTTATGACAAGCTGCACATGCTTAATCCTGAAGTGGAGGCCAAAGAGATTCTGATGGCTCCCAACTCTGTGCTCAAACTCCAAACTAACAGGTACCTGAAGAGGTCTTCACACACAGCGCGGACCCTCCTTGTCATGTTTACTGAATATTCTTAAAGTTTGAGTGCGACACAAAAAAGGGGCTCGAGTGAAAAAGGGCCATGGTGGGATGGAAACTCCCTTTCACAACCGTGACGTTGATATGAACCCAGAGGAATGTTTGTCCTCTGTGTGCTGCTCAGAGACGGTGTGGGCGCGCTGTCGTACCGTGTGCTGGATTGTCCCGACCAGGCTGTCATCGCCCAGGTGGATGACAAGGGGCTGCTGTCCTCCAGCTCGCTCACTGGCTCCTCCTCCCTCCTCGTCAACTCACAGGAGACCTTTGGTGTCAATCAAACCCTCATCCTCGCTGTCAAGGTATAGCTTGGCTCTTTTTTCCTTTACAGATTGGGGGAGCCACTATTTTCACAGGCTGTAGCGGTTGGTGAAGTGTGATGAGCCGCCACTAAAATAGCCATCATTAACCACGCTAATTCCCATCGATTCAGAGCCACAGCGCTATTGCTTATCCATTACCCGGACCCTTAAAATGAAGTGTCCCCTTGATAATGACTGATCACCACCTTGTTGATGTTCCCAGGTGGTTCCTGTGTCATACCTGCGTTTCAGCACCAGCCCAGCTCTCCACACGCCCTCCAAGGAGACCCTGTCAGCCATCCCCCTGGGCCTGCTGCTCACCTTCACTGTCCACTTCCATGCCAACACCGGAGAGCTCCTCCACAGCTCCAACTCCATACTGACATACACCACCAACAGGTAAACACCGCCCCTCAGAGCACTATGGAGTCAGATATACTCGGCAATTAGGGATCTTCATTGTCCGAACAGTCTAAAGTTAAAAAGGAAATGCGCTAGACTTGGCTGGACACATTGATGGGCAGAGGGTCAGAGTGTGTGCTTTTTGGTCGTTAGGCAGTTTTCAGCGGCTATCCAGTCCCAGGATGCGAGGCCATTATCCTGTCGTGTCTGGCTGTAAATGGAGTAGCTAGGCTTCCCTGAGTGCTCTGTTAGTGCAGCCCTCTCAGCCCTGTCTGAGCTCATATCGTTCTCACTCTCAAACTCTCACCAACAAGGAACGACAGCACTCCAACTCTGCTTTCACCAGTAGGAAGGGAAGATTGAATTCAGCACTAAGGTCTCCCAGAATGCATTTATCTCATCACTGTCTAGACCACACAGCTAAGCAAACATTGCCAATGTCTGGCATTGATTTTTAGAATTTCCTTAGAATGCACTGTGGTATATTTTTTATGATATTGACCTATGTGAGATATGTATCTGACATGGGGTTATGCAAAGACATGAGCTGCTTCCCTATACAAGACCATACTTGCCAATAAAAATTGAATATTGTCCACGCTGTCTATACAGTACATCTCAATGCAGAAGGGCTGCTATAGTAGGTGTTTTCACAGTTGTGTTTAAAGGCAGCCAGGATGGGTTCAGCTTCACAGTAATTTACTAGGCTGTTCCTTCCTCCCCGCTTCAGACAGAGTTGTTTCCACCTGAATGAACCAAATTAATGGGAGAGAGTGGAGCAGGGAAGCATTACTGCACTGTCAACCAGGGACTCCCTTATTCGCCAGCACAATAAATTGATTCTATTACTTAGTTCTCAAGGTGCTGACAGACAATTTTACACGAGACGTGTCCACAGAGGGACAGACTGGTACAGATGGTGAGGGCCATGGGGCCTTCCGGGGGATTCTCCAGAGGGTTGTCTGTTTCACTAATAAGAACAGAAAAGATAGATGCACTGTTGCAAATATCGATGCATTTGACCTTGGATGAAATAACGTTAGTCCCCACGGCATCTTTAAACAGAGGAGCAGAGACGCCCCTGCCTAACCCCGTCTCCCTTTCCCCTGTATAGACGCCCCTGCCTAACCCCGTCTCCCTCTCCCCTGTAGAGACGCCCCTGCCTAACCCCGTCTCCCTTTCCCCTGCAGAGACGACCTGGTGCAGGTGGGCCGGGGGCCAGGCAACAACACTCTCAATGTGCGCACGCTCAACGTGGGCCTCACCCTGCTGGCTGTGTGGGACCGGGAGCAGGCGGGCGTGGCCGACTACCTGGCGCTGCCCGTGGAGCATGTCATCCACCCTGCAGGCGCCCACGGCCTGGTGGTGGGAGACGTGGTCTGCTTCAGCGCCCACGTCCTCAGCCCAGACGGTAAGAGAGGCTGGGAAGGGAGCGCGGCCAGCAGCAACACCTGAAGTGTGTGAGGAAGCAAGAGGGTAGGAGGCCTCCCTAGTGAACCGGGAAGAGATCAGCCAATCAGATGTCATCTCCCCACAGGTATGCCAGGTACATGGAGCTCCTCGGCCAATGGCGTGCTGCAGGTGGACCCTCAAACAGGTGCGGCGGTGGCCCGAAACGCAGGCACTGTTACGGTCTACTATGAGCTCCCTGGCCAGCTGAGGACATACAGAGAGGTAACAGAATCCCTGGAGCTGCAGCACACACTCCATTGCCTTTACTTATCATACTAGTGACGACTGTTCCAGGAAAGGGGTACAGTAGATGCCAGAGTCATAATGCTTATCCAGAGATGACATTCCCTTCCATCACAGGAGCGTTGGATGGGATCCAGGTCCCCTTACGCGGGGATCTAGCTATCAGTCCAAAGGCAGCATCATACAGTACATCTCCGTTTCCATCATCAGATTTCTCCCCTCATCAGTAGTGGATCCTGACTGTGTAATGTGTGTGACTGCCCCTCCCTCCTTCCCTCGCTGCTCCTGCTGTGGAGATCCTCCTCTGAGATGGAGCAGACCCAGGATTAATTAGCTCTGCTTCTCTCTTAGAGATGGAGACACTAAGAATCAGCCAGCAGCTCTGCCTGCACTCCAGTGTTTCCAGCAGGCAGCCAGCGTCGGCCACTCCTCCCTCTGTCTGCCAGGATGAATGTTGTCTTTACTTGCGCGGGAATCTTTCCACTTAGTGTTGAGTGAATGAGGCTGCGATGATTGGCTATCTGGATCAGTAACACACCGCCACAGGAACAACCCACCGATTGGCTCTAATGGAGACTAAACAGATACTGTTGTTGAACCCTACTTTACTCGAAACTGAATGTCCACAGTCACACATTTCAGTTTACATTTGTGGGTGTGCGTGAGCTAGGAACACACAACTGGGGGAAGAAATCTTCGGGGACATCAGAAGTCCTGGTTGAAGTAGTATGGACCTGGGTTGCTGTGTGTGTCCTGCAGGTTGTCGTGGACCCAGCCACCAGGACTGCAGTTCTGGCTCAGGCTGTGCCTGTGAGGAGCGGCAAGGAGACCAGGGTCCTGCTCACCACCAGGGAGAGAGGAACACACCTCATAGGTAAACCTTCCCTTCTCATCCCTACTTATCAAGATCTGGTCTCATCTCACCACACTTAACTGAATCTTCATATTGAGATTTCAGGTTTCATTTTCCATCCACCTACTTGAATTTCGACTGCTTTTAGAATTTGCATGCTTGAATACTATGCTTTTGTCCCTGGCAGGTTCCTGTTCATCCGCCCAGACAAACTCTCTTGCTAAGCTCCGCCCAGAGACCTCGGTGAGCTGCCACCTGAGCTTCAGCAGCGACGCCGTCCACTTCTCTGCCCACGACGTCTTCCTCACGCACACCAGCTTCGACCCCAGCGCCGGTAGGTTCCGTGGTGCTCTGGAAACACCAGGAGGTGGAAGTGACATCATGACTTCCCTGACTGGCTATAGAGCAGAGGATGGATTGACTAAACTTAAAAGATGTCTGACTGAACAAGTCCTCAGTTCCCTGTGCCTCTTGGTCTACAATCTGGCTGTACCTACACTTAGGCATTCCCACCTTTAACTATCCTTTAGATGTATTTAACATGGACCAAGTGAGAGCAGGCTAAGAAGCCAGCGAGTTGTGTGCACACTGCATAACCCGGGTGAGGAAATACTGTTTACGAGGGAATAATCAATACCAGCAAGGCTCATGAAATGAATTTAGCATGGGCTATAAAAGATGTCTGGGTGATGTATTGAATTAAAAAATGTTTCCTCCTGACTGATAGAGGCAGAGACCTAATTGAGTTTGGGAGTTGGGACTTCTGCCCTGGGTTGGCCTATCTCTGAGGTGAACCACAGGGGTTTGGGGGGGGCGGGGGGAGATGGGGTTACCAGCTTATTCCCCCATACTGAGATGGATGGGTGTGTAGAAGGACTGGGGAAGGAGGGGGAGAAGCACTATGCCAGGGACATTAATCCTTGCCTTGTCAAAAACGGAAGATTGTTTGTAATTTAACGGTTTCAAATCCATTTTCTTTCTTTGAATATTTTTGGATATGCCTTTTGAACATTCTAATGGGAAACTGGCACTACGATTTCGAGTCAAGTAATCTTTCTGCAAGACAATCTATTAACCGCTTTGCAATCAAGCTTGTTTTAGACACATTTTTGTTCTCCATGTTTTTCTCTCTTGTTCTCCTCTCCAGGCCTCTATGCGTGTTCTATAACCCTGCAACCAATGAGTGACCAGCAGACACGGGTGCTGAGCATGTCCATGGCTAACCTGCTGGTGAGGGCCGGGGTGGAGGACAGTGGCTTCTCTGGGGAGCAGGTCAGTGCCAGGCTGCCCATCGAACCGGGCCTCTACTCTGACCAGACAGAGCTGCTCCTCACTAACGTGCACCCCTCAGCCGAGCTCACCGTCTTTGGCCCCAGCGCTGTCCTGGCCAACCTGAAGGTCAGCCTCTGCTCTCTCCACTGACAACACAGTTCACTCATTACGTCGTGAGTTAAGCCTCAGTTCACACCCCTCTTTTGCGGTCAGGTGACGTCCGGTTCTCCGTCCATCGCCGTCCAGGAGAAGGAGGTGTCCCAGGACTTCCCCAGTCATATCAAATACAGCGTCCAGGCAGTGGGGTCCCAGGCCGCAGTCTCCACCTCCATCTCAGTCAGCAGTCCCTCCTCTGGACAGACCCTCCTCGTCCCTGTCACCCTCGCCCATGTGGCTGACCCCAGCACTGCCAGTCAAGGTCAGACACCTCCATGTCGCCCTGCGCTATGCCTCTTCTGAAACCACACAGTGCATTGTGAGAGGAGGTAGATGATAGGGTCTGGAAAAGCCTGAAATCTAGGAAAGCTTACTAACAGGATATCCATCATTGACATAAGGAAGTGGGCTAATGGCACAATAATGCTGCCGAACAATTGTGCTGGGTTACTTATTTTCTTCCCAAGTCACCTCTTGATGTGTATTAATGACATCTACGGGACTGTGACGTTCGCTGAACAGCAGATTTAACCATCCATCATTCCATTACCTGTTAATGGGCTACAGAGAATGTAGGGCATTTGGATTTCATAGCACTGTCAGCAAGTAACTACAGTCTTTGTTCTGGCCAGTGAAAACTTTGAAAGGGTGAAGATGTACATGCGAGAATGAAAATGTGCTTCAACTCTCAGGTGTTTAACTTGTCCATCCTTGTGTTGCAGCTGTGGATCCAGGTGTAAGCATGGAGGGCACCCACTTCCTGCAGAACTTCATCGACTCCTACCAGATGATGTTCTTCACTCTGTTCACCTTGCTGGCTGCCACGGCCATCATCATTATTGGTGAGTCACTCAGTTTTGGATTACTGATTCTATTTAGTTGAACCTGGTCTGCCCCCCCCACACACACACACACTGACAGTGTACTGTGTGTTTGTTCTCTTGTGCTCAGTGTGCCACGCAGCCTTCTCACCCACAGACCATGCACACCACCCAGCCTTCATTCAGAGAACGCCACCCCCCTCAGGTACAAATGATGGTACTTGTTTGCTGCTGTATTTGATTTGATTTGTGGAACTCATGGATCTAGTGTACAAGTGTTTTTGTTGACCCGTTTTGTTCCAATGACTTTTGATGCAGGTTTCCCCTCTCCAGTTTCCAATTCCTTCAACCACAAGATGACTCCAGACCCAAAGAGTAGTCCCAAACTACGCCTCTTCTCCCCAGACTACAACTCCAGATAGAGCATATGATCTTACCCCCTGGCTCTGAGCCACAGTCAGCACTCCAGGATAAGTGCCTAACTTAGAGGAGAATGTCTGAAGAATTTACTTGTGAATTCTGTCCAACATCATGTTCAATGATTATTTAAAATGCACTGCAGTTAGTTTGAGTGTTAGAGCGTGAGGCTTTGAGAGGGCCAGTTTGTTGATTTGTGTGTTCAGTGTGAGTGGGAAGCATCTGACAAGGTGAATTTTACTGCTGTGGTTTCAATATTAGCTTTTATACATTATTGAGTGGCCTCCATGTGTTTTGAGAGACCAGTTTGTTCTTGTTACCTAATTTATATTTGCGTATAGAATGGTTGCTTTGCACATTGTATAGGTTGGCTTAAATATATGAGTGAAAATTTGTATTGTTAATCAGAAATGGAATTGCTATAAAACTCAGGAATTTAACAAACCACTTCTCCTGTATGGCTTTCAGCAATATGTTTATTTTGATCAGGTTAATATCATTTTTGGTTAAAGAAAGATGTAGCATATTGACTGTGAGACAAGTATCACCACTGAATTAATCCGTCCTTTGATTTATTCCGTCCTCCAAAATATGTGCACATGTTCAGGTAAATGGTTCGTCCATTGACTTTGGTGGCATTCCAATGTATTTAGTTGTAAATGACTCTGTGTTTTGGGACATGTAGCTTTTCTCAAACACACATGTGAAATTGTTTGAGAATGTGAATCAACTCCTTAAGTTTAAGTGCTTTCAATCTGAACAGGCATTGTAGTTGTGATCTACAGTATGTATCTGAGGTGGGCTGTATGTTCATTTCTGCTATACTGGGAGAGAGAGTGGAGCTAAATTGGAAGAGTATTGCTATTGAGGTCAAGACTGCCACATTGCTTAACATTTTATATCTGGAAAAGACAGCTTTTGGCATTGAATGATATTTATGTTTGTAAAATTCAGTTTTACTGGTGCAGACGGAGTATATTATTCCTCAATCACCAAAAAGTTTCAATGTGAGTGTCAGTGTATTGTCATCCTCTTGCCTTACTCTCATATGTGAACATATGTCACTATTGGTACAGGACATGTGAATACTAGAATTCCCTGAAGGAACTGGTCAGTTTCATTGATTGCTTTTGTCTTTGCTTGAATAATAAACGTTTTACTTTTTTCTTTCTGCCCCCGTGCCTCTTTAACCTATACTAACTATAATTTTAACCAAGCCAACTGTATCCCCGATATCTAAAAGTTCAGGCCGCTCAAGTCCCTTCTTTTGGATCCTTTATAGCTGGGTCCTTTTTTCCCTGGGATGCACAAGTTTGGTTGCGTTGTTCACAGCTAGCTGCTTCTCCGTCTGTCCCTAAACTCTTAGCGACATTCACCCAGCATGTTCTGCCACCAAGCACAAACAAAGCAGCAGGGATTAGGGTTTGGCAGCCCCCAGTGTCTCCAGAGACCAGTTAAAGGTCTGAGACCGTTGATCAAACATTTCCCTGTCTGTCAGTGATTGGCCTGGAGCTCTGTGGTGTGTCTCAGGCTCACACAGCTCATCTGTATGCCTGCTCTGCTGCTGGGAAGGAACATGCATCCCTGCCTGGGTGAAAACGTTTGAATTGCTTTACATGGTTTGTTGCCTCAATAGTCCCTTTGTGATTCACTAGCTACAATGAGTTAGGTATGTGCAATGCAAATGTGTTCTTGATTTTGTGGAATGGCCTTTATTGTAGTGTGGGAATGTCACAAAATCTTTACTGCATGTTGACTAATGAAAACCCATTCTTTTCCTGCAACCTATCTGGAAAGTCTGGAAATTAAATGCATATAACCACAAGAGCCATGGACAGGCACAACATCATACCCTTACTGAATTAGTGGGATAAGTTATATTAGTAAACTCCATAGGAATATTGCTCTGTATTTCTCCATACAGAAGGGACAGCTGTTTGAGGCAGGCCAAAGCCACCCCAGAAACAAAGGGAAACAAGCCTGGCTGAAGAGCTGGTAAAAGACTAAACGTAATGGTCATGCGCAATAACAGAAACCCACAGCTTCATTGCCGGATTAACATAAAATGATCAAAATCAGTGCAATTCTAAATAAGAATTTCATATTCGGCCTGTTGGGACATGCCTTGACGTTCAACATTGGACTGGATATATAGTTAGGGCAGCCAACCATGCCAAAGTAAAGAAGACAGTCAATTTATTTCCCTGTTAATGGGTGTGTATTTTGAAGGCCAAGATGCCAACCTGTCGAGCAACAACCCTGGTGTTTCCTGGGTGAAGGGAGACGATGGGCACTGCTGTTCCAGGTGGGTTACTCTCCTGACAGAGCTGGGATCAGTAAGGCTTGGCACTGAAGGAGACCTGACAAAAAGGCTTCCCTCATGTATGATTGCAAGAGGAGAGGAAAGATTCACCATCAACTAGAAACCATACAGTTATGTCAGGGGTCAGAAGAGGATGAGATCCTGGCTCTTATGTTGTGCTCCACTATTCACACAGCTCGAAGAGATTAATTACCTACCAGGACTTTACAACTGTTATTTGTACAAAGAGGAAAAGAAGAAACTACAATGATTTATCTGTTTTTATATTGATGTTTTTCATTGTGCTGTATACAATGCTACTCCACAGCAACCATTATTCCACTGACCACTGCATGCAATGTTCTCCACACTGGGGAACCAATACAAATTCGTTCCAGTAATGCATGTATCTTTATGAGTGATGGGGTGTTGTTGGGCTCAGCCCTGACTGGTTTCCAGTACTGGCTGAGCACTTGGCACCCTCAGCAAAAACCTTTCCATGCTGACTAAATGATAGGTCCCTTTTCCATCACAGAGCTGGCAAATGGTTTGTGGAACTAAGAGAGCCTGAAATGGCTTTGCCTCAGTGGAAATATACGAGTGGTTTCACACAGTAAATCTGTGGAGCTGGCACCCAACTGCTGGCACCGTCTCATGACTGGTCATCCAGCAGGAGTGGGGAGAGTTCAGAGGACCCTAATCATGATAAACAATGGATGTCTAAGTGCTTTAACATCTTGTGGGTGCTGAGGTCTATCACACTGCAGTAATGAGGAGGTCCTACCTGTGTGGAGTGCTCTTTGCACCTGGACATCCTAAGTCCTGTGTCCCTCTAGAACAGAGTGTCTGTTAGTGTTATTGTGTGACTGCATGACTACATGCCCTCTGGCTCATGTGCGACACTGTGAAAGAATGTTGGTACTGAAATGAGAGACTCCAAGGGTAAGGAATACATACTGTAGCAAGGATGACACAAGTGATGATACATCATGAGTTACTGTCACCTGATATTTCTGCATTGTGGTAGCCCATTTAGTTGGCATCACCCCTGGATCAATTCACACTAGAAATATGTGTGGAACCTTGTGATGGTAATACGGCACATAACTCTCCTAGCGCCTGCTGACACTGGGTCTGGTGGATGGTGCAGGGCCATCTGGGTGGCATGTGCAAGGTTTAACTCTGGCACCAGCAGGCCTGACTGGCCTCCTGCCACAGAGATTAGGGAACTGCAGCAAAACCCCAATGTGCTACATCTGCACTGCATGCTCCTTAACTGCCTCCCACTGTCTGCGGTTCGCGTGTCTGTGTTGAAGTGATCTCTGTAGGTGCAATCCTCTGTCTCACCTTCTGGAATACACTGCACAGGTCAAACCTTTCATTTTGATGGACAAAGTGTTCATCCAGACTCCAGATAACACTCCTGACAGCAAGCAATAATACAAGCTCTCACTTTTGCATTGGAATTTGGATCAAAGCGAAAGAGGGAGTATGGAGAGGCATGGAGTGAGGGAAGCAGAGCAGCTCTGTGTTTCTGTCACCTAGCTGTGACTCTCTCTCTGTCTCATCCTGTCTTTGATAACAGAACCCGTAACAGGGGCATGATCACAGACAGCAGAGTGAATAATGCAAAGTCCCACTCATCGTTCCCTACTCCCTGTAGCTCAACCTCTGGAGATGTGTGTGATAGCAGACATGAGATGCAAGATAGAAGGAGCTAGATTTTCCTAAAGACAGAATATTGTTGTTTCCTTGGTGGGATTCGATTTAGAGAAACCACTTGTTGGGCAATTTACAGCTAGACCTCGCTCATTGGGAGTGGCTTGTTTAAAAACAACAGTTTTAGCAGTCAACATCTAGGTCTACAGGTTACTGTGTCAGCTTGATTTGATATTATTCTGCCAAAAGATAAGCAAATGTAAAACGTGGCTATCAAAATAGTAATTTAAGTGCACAGAGGAGGCTGTTGGACAGCCAGACATCTCTTCAAATAGAGGGTGACAAGGGAGGACGATCACCTGCTTTCGTTCCCTTTGAATTACAGAACTGTGCTAATTCGTTATCAAATCTGAAGTTCTTCTTGTCCTGTTCCTGATATACTGTTATATAAAGGTATTTTTTCTGCACTCAGCATTCGTTAAGCAAACCATAAATGCTGTGGTTGTCTAAAAAAGGAATTGAGTAAAAACAAAATTATATTAAGTTCCTTATATTCACAGTTGAAAGTAAGCTATGTATTGATAGTGTTGTCTTGACAACTGTTATCTGATAGTATCCTGAAAATGTTTGAATACAATAGCAAAAAGTTGTCATCCATCTCCTCCCTGCAGCTATCTAAAAGCATGCAGATTCATAAAACTTCAAACCCCGCCTACTTGACAGCGTCTGTTTACGAAAAGTCACGGGTACAACGTGGACGAAGGGAGAACAGAGAACATCACAAGGAAGAACTTAGAGGTACAGAGAGGACGTACCAAACAGTCGTAATTTGTCCACAATAAGTTGAAAAAAGGATTAATAAGAATAGAGTTAAAATGGGGTTCAATGCGAAGTGCCGCAAGTGGTGTGAATTGGAAGCTTAGTTTTCATTCTGTGCCTGTCGGACGCACTCTCCACTGACTGGATACATTCGCACCAGCTCATTCAACCCTTCCCAGCTTTAATGGAGGCTGTATGATAGCAATGGCGAGGCGTAAAAGGCACGACGCTTGGAATATTTGCGCATAACCATAGCTTAAGTTTTGAAAAACGACTGCGTGAAAACTGTAATAAGGGCAAACCAGTCGGAGCGAGATGGAAAGCCCGACGGAGAACCCAACCAGGGCTTCGGAGTATCTGAATGAGCTGAATAAAATCATCGAAACCCAACAGGAGTTATTGGAGAGACAGAAGAACAGGATAGAGGACCTGGAGCAGCAAGTGTCCGATTTATGCACGGAGAACGCTTATCTGAAAGAGCAATACCAGCGGCATTTAGCTACTTGCAGGCTGCAGCAGAGCAACAGCCACGTAACACTAGATGCTATAAAAGAAAACATCACCCAAGAAAAGTAAGCATTTATTCCACCCATTCCACTGTCGTTGAAGGTTGACAGACACTAGCGACACTAGTAGCCTACTGTGTACTTTCTCAGTTTACTTTACTCGTACGTCGTTCTGAATGAGACTTCATGAGACTTCTGTCAAAGGGGGTAATATTCTCATTGGTAATTCCATTGTTAGCGTCCAATTATGTCCAAATTATGCCATCGGACACTGTGCACAGCTAAAATAACTAGACAATGTTTTAACATACTCAATTCAACCAAAGAGAGATTGCGCAAGAAAAACGTGTTATCTCTTTGGCCTCACTATTTCCTCATACTGGTCTGAGCTGTTGGGCATATTGAATGGTCAGTTTTACGCACCGCACGGTCACACAAGAGTTGTCCGAATCTGTGCAGGACAGATCGTTTCTGACCGTATTTGGAAACCCTTTGAGACGACTTTAAACAGATCCTCAAGCACTTGTGCAGCACAAGGACTTGCGCTGGTCAAATCTCAGTATGGCTCAGTTGTGTACAGTGGAATATAAATAAGGCAGTAGGAAATGTACTATAGAGGACATTTACGTTCTATAAAACCTATGCATTATTTTTTATAGTAGTATCACTAATTTGCCATCCATGTCTTGGCTGTAAAGGCTGTAAATAGTCTGTTATGTCATCTAATTGAAATTAAGAATCAGCTTGGCAAAATTCAAAGATAGGTTTAATGTATAGCTGCACATGTTTCCCAAACACACTGATGGTGTTACTCCTCTCTCCCATATGCCCTAATATACTCTGTTTTAAAATGTAATCACTTGGAAGAAGTCCAATGAACTGAACTCTGCTTTGTAACCATTTCAGCTGTGGTGTTTTATCAAGGATCAGACTGCCTGTCAGGTCTGCTGATGTTGTGGAATCAGCTGCTCCTTGTTTGGTAACCTCCTTCTGCAGAGGTCTTACTGGAGCTAGCTTAGCCTCAACATGCTTGTCTTTTAAGTGGATTTCATGTGCGGGGCAGGGACATAAATCCAGGATATTTATGGAATGTGGTGTGTGGTCTGGAAAAGGAGCATAGCTGGTATAGATCAATTATGCAATTACTTCCATATGTTTCAATTTTATGTTAGAATGGCTGCTCTTGTCTAGCCCTGGACAGGGTATTGCAGGGCAGGACAGAGGTACAATATATCAGCTGTGGCAGGGCTTTCAGGATTACCCTTCTTAGTTTACTGCTGTGTTTAAAGTCCACTCTCTGCAGGTATTATCTCTCTAATGCCTTAGTTTGCAGACACTTAGCTCAGCGTTTGACAGTCTACGGGATCTTGTGACCGCGGGTGACCTTAGTCTCATAGAGAGTCATGGGACGTGTGGCAGCCAATCATTATGCATGAGTCATACAGATGATGTCTTAGCTGATGGATACAATAGAGGACTCTGCCATGCATGCTTTTAAAAATACATTTCACCTCCAGAGTCCAGCTGATATGATGATGATGATGATGATGATGATGATATCTTAGAAAAGTCACCCTCTATTTGCCCTTCTCATCTGTCTCCTCATGGTCACAGTGTAGGAGTTTCCTATTTAGTTCTGAGAGACTGCTGGACTACTTCCCTGCTGATCCTGATGAAATGTGACAGCAGATATTAATGTAAAGTGGGTTTTATGGACGGTTATAGAAGCCTAAATGCCATCTAAATATGGTTGGCTGTTTAAAAATGCTGGATCCTTAGAAGAGCGATTTCAGTGGTGTACTAAACTGTACCTTGTACACGTTTAGACTGCTCCGGAAGCTTAGTTGAAAATGTATGTCAAAGTAATCTGGTTACTAAATCTACTGTGTGTGGACCACTTTTTGAATCAAGAGCTCATTTGGGTTTTATCAAGTGTGACTAACCTATTATTTTCTCTGACATTCTTTTCTCTGCCACTTATCTTGACTTGTCCACACACCTTTCAAAATCCCAGACCAGTGAACAGTGAATCAGAAAGACAATTGGTAATGGTTGTGTGGCCAAGTCAACAGATTTCTCAGAGGATTCTGCATTGTGAGCCCTAGGGCAGCATCGTCTGTCAGGTTCTGAGGTACTGCCCTTACAAAGGTATTGGAAATCATTCCTGTAGCTAGTGGCCCTAAACAGGGTCTATGAACCCTATCCCATGACTGACTGCATGAGAGTGTGTGTTTGTGTGTTCCTTCCATAGTTAAGCAGGATATGAGTAGGTTCAGGAGTAGGTTAAATTGCCTAGGTCTGAACTCTGGATACTGGAGCATTGAGATGAAACAGCTTCAAAAAGCCAGTTAAATCTCATAAATGCCTATACAGTTCTTGGTAAAATAACAATTCCTGCTCTCACGCATAAATGAACACACACGCGTATGCACACACTCAAACACACAAACAAACGCAGACAGACGAATAAGAGAACATGTTGGTCATCCAGACAGAGTCGAAGGAGATGAGGAGAGTGGCTCCTCCTCACAGTGACTCCTAACCAGCCTGTCTTGTCAGCTCTGTGAAGGAGTAATGCTGCCCATACAGTATGCAGTTTCCATATAGAGAGCTCAAGACTAAACGGTTTATGTTTGACTGCCTGACACAGCATCATCTCCCGTCTTGTTGCCACTATGTCATTGAGTGACAGGTAACCAAACATGTTCAATTACAATCGCACAATCAGAATTCAGATA
The DNA here is from genome assembly GCF_038355195.1 of Osmerus mordax. NCBI lineage: Eukaryota > Metazoa > Chordata > Actinopteri > Osmeriformes > Osmeridae > Osmerus > Osmerus mordax. The sequence continues at coordinate 10,894,038 of NC_090056.1, forward strand.
AATTTTTTTACTGGCGTTGTCTGCACACAGTGTAATGCAGCCATAGCAAATTCCCAGGTCAAACACTTCACTGACTCAAACATTTACCCATTATTACACAAGTTACAAATTGTTATTTCCAGTGGATTATGGTTATGGCTATTTACTTTCAAACAAGAAAACAATAACTGAGAAGAGTGAATTGTAAGGGTGGTATTTACTGTGTTTTGTGTGCAACACTAGTGTAGAGGTTTAATCAGAGGGGTTTCTCTCTGATCTGAACGTGTCCTCTGGGGCCTGTGGAGGAATGGTGTTTGCAAGGGCTTTCATTTCTTATCTCTGCTGATGCATCTGCAAAGTCCCGTTTAGCATTCATGCTGTGTCCCTGGCCTGGATAGCCAACATGCTGTAAACAATAATTGGGATGCTGACCTGATCATTTCAAAGATAGCTTCTCAAACCATCAATGCTGAAGGAGAACACATGTAACTCAAAACACAAATCAGTTAACTTCCACAGAAAACTCTGTGGAACAACACTCTACTGCAACAAGACACTTGTAATAATAATATACAGTGAGTGTACAAGGCAGTCACCCTGGGTGCTGGTAGAGAGTAGGCCATGTTCAGACTGGTGAGTGCTGCGGCCTGGTGTCTCACAGAGTGAAGCTCTGTTGATGTCACACAGAGGGGCAACATCAAGTGGACCCAGGGGTGCGGTTGTCAGGCAGCCATTTTGAATTCAGCACGGAGCCCAGCGAGTAAACAAACATGAAAAGCATTCTTGCCTGATGAAATATTGATGGACAGTGTGACAAATCATAGCCTGCTCTTGAGCTTAACCCAGTGATGCTGTAACGGAGCTCATATGAACATTAGTCAGAGCTGATGGACGGCCTGGGAAACCTGGGTCTCCAGTTGATGTGGAAGTAGCGTTCTGCCAGCGATGTGCCACAACACTGTTTCACATTCACTAGGTTGTAAGAAATGAGAAATACTCCATGAAGATCGATTTAGAGTTGCAGCCAACTTCGTTGCTCCTAAGTATCTGTACTCCATTTTCATGTTTTTTTAAATTGGAATGGATACCATGCCCTTTCCAAATGTGTTACATTAATGTGGTCATCAAAATGTCGATGGCTGTAAAGAGTATGCTTTGACAACAAATTGCCCCGTCTCTGCTTAATGACCCTGAAACACTTCCAAAGGTTACCAGGTCTTCAGCTGAAACAATAACACTTCTAGTCTTCGACAAGGTGATTTAGATGCGCTTTTGTACTAATTACTTGCTGAAACTGGCAGCAAAAATTTTACGACTCTTTACAGCACCTATACACACAATATTGAAAATATAACGTATAACACTGATTTTGCTGAAATGTTTTTCCTAAGAGACTATAAAATGTCCTTGAGCCCTCTGGAGAGAGCCTGCAATACAGAGATTGGCAGGTTCTTAAATAGTTCACCTAAACTCATCCCAACAGCTTTAGCGTGTGTTTTGGGACCTCTTAGCAGGAAATAATGGCAGGATGAAGAAAGCTGTTTCCTGTGGTTCTCGGGCATACACTCATTCACCCGGTGATCTGCTGAACAATCAGTGTGCCAGGCCAAATTTACGAGCCCACAAGCTCCTTCTCTCTGGCAAAAAAAACCTTAATGAAATCCCCTCCTCTAGATTAATGTCTATGCAGGGATGATTTGCATTCTGCCCCTCCTATAAATCTCTGGCAATGGCTGAAGACAATTTGAGACTCCCACACAAATGCAGCTGGCCAGCCTTCATCTTTTAATGAAGTGCAGTTTCACAAACACAGAGGTGGGCCCGCCCCTCTGAGAGTGAATAGCTGGAGCGCTGTTGGAGGGCCGCCCGCCCTGCTGACCCCTAGCCCGGACAATCAGCCTATTAAAACAAAGTTAAGGCTGGTGTGTGTCCTTTGATGTGGCCGGCATCCCCCTGAGAATGGCTAATGAATGCTTTAATGAGGCCTCTTAACTCCATCTGATAGGGTTGCTGGTAAAGGCCATACTAAGGGGGGCTCTGGGTGGAGGAGGGAGGGTGGTAGGGTCAGGCAGGCAGGCCTGCTGCTGTGGGGCACAGCTCCAGAGCCAGGGTTTAATTTGACTTCCGGCAGTAAAGGGGAAAATGTTCTGTTGTTCATTCCCAGTGACGTGATAACAC